>NW_018165556.1:148080-153709 GCF_001263595.1 Phalaenopsis equestris
TTTTTTTTTTCAGAAATTATCATAAAATATTTTATAGGTAATTCTTATAGAATATTTTGTCCCTTCCTTCTGACAAGTGGTGAGTTTTAACAAAGTATGCTATCGACGGAGTGTTAGCAACCATCACATGCAACTCATAACATTTGACATATTTGTAAAAAAGAAAATCTATTTTTTTATCGTGTGAAATTCTACCTTAAAATTTGAGGATAAAATAGAAGAGATAAAAAAATGTTCAGACTTTCAAAACATTTATTTATAAAATATAGAATATTAAGATATATATATATATATATATATATTACTATATACGATTGAATTCATTCTAAAATCAAAACAAATTCAGTATTCCTGAGCTTGTATTAATTTACAAAAGAAAAAAATATTTAATAACGCATTAAAATGTACTTTTTTATTACCCAATATTGCTTATTTTGTAAACAACTGTTAAATGTTGGTGCAACAAGGATTAATAATTTTGATGTGTTGCGAGTGTTATTACCTTTCAAGTTCAAGTTAGTCAATGCACTAGGCACGCAACAACTAGCATTCGCATCACCATACTTGCCAGGAAACTCAAGTGGATACATAATAGTTGAATCCCAGGTCTTTGGATGGTACGCTGACTCTCCAAGGAACTTCTTTCCATTTCCTAGCTCAACAATGGACGATATTCTTCGATCAGTCGTCGTTGCTCCAACAGTTAGCACCCATGGCGCACTATGACTAAGTGTTCCAGTCGTTGGCCCATCATTTCCGGCCGCTGCGACAGGTACGATTCCTTGCCGTATTGCAGCCAGAGACCCTCGAGCAACCGCATCAGAATAAAATGTATCATTATGCCCACCACTAATTGACATCGAGATTATGTCGACTCTATCTTTTATTGCTTGATCAATGGCAGCATATATTTCACTGTATCCACAGCCGTATATCGGAAAGCAAACTTTGTAAATGGAGAGATGAGCCAAGGGAGCCATGCCGGATGCATCACCCTTTGCCATCCCAAGAATATTTGCATTTTTTACGAAGTTGCCCGCTGCGGTGCCTGCAACATGGGTCCCATGCCCATTGGTATCTTGTGGGGAAGGGTTAGTCCCATTAAAGAAGGCCTTCGCTCCAATGATTTTATTGTTGCATGCAAAGCCTGCAAAACAAGTGCCCTTCCATTTTGGAGGACGAGGTGCTGGCGGCATTTTTGTGTCTTTGAATGAAGGATGGCGAGCCTTGATGCCAGTGTCAAGTACACCAATGATGAGACCTTCGCCCATCATGGTGGATCCCCATGCATTACTCGTTGTGAGTCCGAGGTACCTATTAAGATACATAAGAGTAATGAATTTAATGCAACGTCAGCTTTGAAAATTTTTTTTTTTAGTAAAAGAGAAATAAATACTCATTCCCACTAAGGTCGACACATCTCCCTTGTTTATCTTATAAACAAAGATGATGTCACACAATTTTTTTTTTAGTAATTCTGCTTATGAACAATAATGCAACAATAGAATTTGCAATAACTTTGCGCTACATAAATTTAGAATGATATTCTTGCTCACAAATATCAATATTTAGAATACATGTGCAGTGACTCAATGTTAAAAATTGGATGAGTATATAAATTTACTTGGAATGCATATGTAAGTATTAAATTTAGTCCAGCCTCTGCTCATTAAAATTTATATTGTTGTAGAAAATTAAATTAATTTTACTTGGAGTTTTTGCATGGCCGCCCTAATTACCTTGAGATAATATTACATCAGGAAGTAGTTTGCCTTAGGAGTCTAATGGTGGGCGTCACGTGCCAAGTAGGCCCCGCCGTAATACATTGACATTGGTCAGTGTCAAGAATCGTGGGGCCCGCTCGGCACGTGACGCCCTATCATTGGACTCCGAATGCATCCGGAGTCCTGATGTAATATTTTTTCAATTACCTTGGTGTATAGGTTGTGGCAAGCGGGTAATAGCGATTCCGCTGTGCAAAGTGGAAGCCTGGTTTTGACTTGATGGTCTCCAACTCCCGGGGAGTAAGACGGGCAGCGAAGCCACTGAGGACGTGGCGATAGGAATAGAGCAACCGCGGCGTGCCTGAATCGAGCGTTGAGTTTGGCAGGAAGGAGAGATGAAAGCTCTCAAGATCGACGTCGCTGAGCAGGTCGTGCCGCTCATGTCTCTCCACCCCGATGATGTACACAAGCGTCCCATGTAACTCATCCATTATGGAGAAAAGCTGAGAATCAGAACATGTAAATACGAACAGAAGAAGAGAAATTAAGATAGGGATGCGGTGCTCCATTTTGAGTGAGAAGAGGAAGATGGATTAACTGTTTACAAATATGCCGATAGTTGCTGCATCTTATAAGAAGTTATGAGAGGAAGCTTCCTACACCGGGAATTATGGTGAGTGCTAAATAAGTGTAATAATGGAGAACAAAGGATCCAAGAACATAGCATGGAAAAGTACCCAAAGAGCCTTCAGCTTTTTTGTGGGAGGTGATGGAGATAAAGTGTTATGCCTGTTTGAAGAATAAATGCATGGTTAGTTTCGTGCGCAAAATGCAAATTGGTTTACGAGGAACTATGAAAATATTCATGGCAGTTGATGCACGGACGGAAAGATTTTGCTCGCCGGTTTTTACTAATATTTTCTCGAGTGATACAGAGGAGTTATTCTGATGGCAATTTTTAAATAATTGAATTAATTAATTTTCTATCTAAAAATGTGGAAAATTTTAAATTAGTTTTGATCACTCAAGTTGGCATGGAGCTCATAAGGTGTAAGAAGGCCTGTAAAAAATGCTCATCAACAGATCATGTTCAGCGGATCCTTAAGTAGCTCGTCATCTCATTATTCGTCAAATAATTGTCTAATATGAATAAAATTTTATACTCGAATTAACAATGAGGCGAATAAGAATAACCTTTTTTTCTTAATCATGTTCTAGTTTTTTAACTCGAAATAAGGACATTTTAAACTTTATTATATAATAATAAATTATATATACTTTTATTCATGTTTAAATTAGCATAGCTCGTGTGGCCATTTAGTTTCGTATTTTCCGCTGCATGAGAATGGTGTGCCCTCAAATCCAACACAGCATTTTTTTTCCTGAATAATTTAAATTGGTCGACTTGTGTTGAGCTCGAGCTGAAAATGAACCCAAATATTTTTTTCAAGCTGAAAACGAATAGCTAGCCAATTTCAATTAATAATAAACATAACTGAGTCTAACACGAACATATGTTCCACTTGCCCAAATTCTGCTCATTTGCACTCACATTTCTTTGTGAATCGCATTCAATAAATAAAACGTAAAAGAATGAAATGATAGACAACAAGAGATATTGGAATTAAGCATTGTGGTCTTAAATTTTGTAAACCCTACTATATTATGTTCCTCTATTTATGGGTTACTAGAATAATTATGAAATGAAAATTCCATCCTTAACACTTCTACCGTATGCCGGCATCTTTAAGTAGGAATTTGGTCAAGCTGGTGATTTGGCTTTGAGCGTCGATTGAGGTTTGAGTATCGATCGATCTAGGTTTGATCCAAGTTGGTTATCTTTTTGGCTGGCTGGTGCTTAGGTGAGCTTAGGGTCGGTTCGGCATATCCTCATTCAATTGATTTCTTTTTATTTAAATTATTTTCATTCCTTATGGATCTATACACGTGTCCAATCAGGGAGGGCAAGCACATTTTTCTTATACAAATATGAAGAAAATTTTAAATGTTTTCAAATTATTTAGTTATATGCAAATAATATAAATTTTTATTTCTTAAGGTTCATTTAAAGAGAAATTTAAAAATAAAAAGAGTATTTACATACGTAAAATATTAAATTTTAAATATCACTTCTTAACTTGGTTATTTTGACACACATATTATATATATATATATATATATATAGTGTCCGTTTGATGGTCATTAATAAATATTTAACCAAGCATGAATCTAAATGCATTTTTTAGCAATAAATAAAAATTTTCTAAATTCAAATTCAAGATCATCATGTAAATTTATGGTCAAACTGGCTGTCCTGGCATGACGAACAAAATGATACCAAAATTGGTTCAATTCGGGTCTAATAAAGCTTAGATCAAGCCGTTAAAGCACAAATAGAAGCTTTCAATCATCAATTGAATGATCAAATTAACTCAAAAATTTACATATTTATGGCCAAACCAAATGTTTTGATGAGGTATCAAAAATTTACATATTTATGGCCAAACCAAATGTTTTGATGAGGTATTTAAATTCTTAACAAAAATCCCATAAACTCAATGAAATCAATATGATTAGTTCGATCAGGTGGTCAAGGAAGTTATTAGCCAAATGATCAAAATACCTCCCTTAAAAGCTATAAACAAACCCCCTCTCTTCACTTAAGGAGAAAAGGAAAAAAAATTCAAGAACCTGTTCGGGATTGAATACCTAACAATAGCTTTCATCCTTATAAGCTATCGGCCACTTCCAAACACTACCCATTGGCCACCGTTAATGCCATTAGCTATTATGGTCTGCTTTCATCGACCATTAGTCATTATCGACCCTTGCTTGAAAATTGTTATATATGAAATATGGTTGTAATGAATAACGCCTGTGTTGACAAATCAGTGATAACTTCCGAACTTCATAACCATCAAACACCATCATTCACTGACCATCAACCACCACCAACCAATGTACCCATGCACCGATAATCTCCTCCATTAGTGACCCTTACTTGTGAACATTATGTCTCAAATCTTAATGAAATGTATAACACTGATATTGAAGACCTAACAATAATTTCCAATCTCTGTAGTTGTTGATTAACATCAACCACCGCACATAGGGCATCGTCAATCGCCTCGTTTACTGTCGCCAAGCTCCAACCATCAGTGAACACCCACCCAACCACCCCCCCCCCCCCACCACAATAATGGATAACACCCATGTTGAAAACCCAATGATAACTTCTATTCTTTGTAGCAGTCGAATATCGTTCTTTGGCCACTATTGATCACAATCGAGCGTCACCATCTTCCATCACTGACCATCGACCATCAAAGACTGCTGATTACGACCATCGTAGCCAGAATACATTAATTTTTCTAGCATCTGCATTTTTTTTTAGGTTGTATAAAGACATGCAGTTTTTTTTTTATGTAAGATTATAACCTCATTCTCCCTATGAGAAGGGGTTGAGACACCAACTATCACTTTGTTGGCAAGCAACTATTATTACAACTACCGACTATTACCTTTGTGAACAACTATTATTATTACAGGTTCCAACTATGGTCTTTGTTGCCAATTATTACTAATACAACTTCCAACTACGGTTTTTGTGGCCGACTGCTACTTTTGTAACGACTAAGTACAACCTTTAAGGCTCACGAATAATGTCGTAGTTCTCAAGTACGTCTCTCTGGCTAACTACTACATGTGCAACCAACTGCGATCTTTTTGGCTAACTACTACTGTTACAACTTTCAACTACAACCTCTATGGCAAACCGACTGTATTGAAGTCACCAACTATGCTCTCTATGACCAAATAACGATATTGTAGCATCCAATCATAGCATTTGTGGCAAACAAATATTTGTTCAACTGATCTGCCATTTTTTTTAAAATAAATTTGAT
>NW_018165556.1:153748-155562 GCF_001263595.1 Phalaenopsis equestris
GGATCCAATATATATATATATATATTAAATAAAGTATTTTAATTTTTGATAATATGAGACCGCACAGATCTCATATATTTGATGGTTTATATAATTGAGCTTGATATTATGAGTAATGATTCATCTCAAAAGATGAGAATGTCACTCGATAATAGTCTCAATTATTCAAGCCAAGAAATTTATGGTATTTATTTGGTCTGTAAAATTTTAAATGGATCATTCCCCTACCAAATATAAAGATTAGATGATGTTTAGATTATCTGAGTTATTAGTTCTCCTATAGGTGCATGCTCCTATAGTTAATTACTTCTTAAGCAGCCGAAGTCATTTAAGAAAACTATTGATTATGATCGGGGTTTAACTTCAAAATTTCAAAGTTTAGTTTTTATGATTATTTATAAAAAAATTAAGTGGGAATGACTCGATGTGGAACAGTTGTTTAGGAAATCAAATAAGCGAAATATTTTGAGGAGAACCTCAATACTTCCGAAACTATCCTGCAATTTTGCTTTACATTCCCAAAGTGATATTATATAATGTTCACTCCTGTCATTTTATTTATTGATTAGGGCTTACATTTGCATGACATACGACCATGAAAATAGCCTAAGAAGAATATGAGAGAATTTACATCTTACCGAATGCATAGCCTCGAGTTGCTAAAATGAGTTATGACTTCTAATGCATTAATTACAATCATACGAAAGCTTAAAAGATTGTGTGAGGATTTACATCGTGCTAGATGAACAATCTCGGCATCCTAAAATCATGTGTTGTTTAAGTCTAGAAAAAATTTAGTTGAGGATCATTCTTTACTTTATGTTTTGGTCTTGATCGTTCCCTAAAGGTTGTCCACTGCTCGATCACGCCGTCACCTTATTCTATGAAGAGAGAGGGGGAGATAGAAACCATACCTCGAGTAACATATCCTAGGTTCTTTATTTTAGTGTTTTGTTTTTAGCACGTATACTTCAGTTGGTGATTTATTGTTGCTATTATTGAGTCAAGGATGTGTTCTATGTTCACTACCTTAGGTTCATTTCCACATGTTAGAAATGTAATGAATAGCAAAAGAATAAGCATAAACAAGACATGTACAATAAAGTGCAGTAAAAGAGAAAGTGGCGATACGTACCTGCCGCCTTTGATGAAATTTTCAAAAAAATTCATACATTCGAGAATTAAACAAAAATTAAAACTTTTAAAAATTAAACATGAGATATATTAAGGGCATGTTTGGGGTAGCTTAAATGTGCGGCGGCGTTTTTAAAAACGCCACCCTAGTGTTTGGATATCGCGTTTTACAGGGGTTTTTGGAAATAGCTTTTTTATATTATATTACACGTGGATCACGGGTATATCCCCGCGATCCGCGTTTGGGCTCCATTTTTTACTCCGCTACCCTCCTAAGCCCGCAGCCGACCTTCCTTCGAACATTTTGCGTCGATCTCACCTCCGTCGCTCTGCAGGTAACAAAACTCTTTCCTCGCTCGGCTCCTCCCTCCTTTCCCTCATTTCGCCGAGAGATCTAAGATGTTGGCAAGAAATTTCACTCGATCCATATGTTTGGAAGTGTTTGGTGGCTAAAACCTAGATCTGTTCTGAATATGCAAGTAGTGCTGGTAAAAATATAGATCCACTGTTTTTGTGATATGTTTGAAGCATCCAGAGAGTTTTCTTCTCTATTCCCCATCCCAACCTTTCTTCGAACAGTGCATATTCGTATTAACCGAAATTTTTTTTTTGTTGTTTTGTTCATATGGTCTCCATGCTATTCAAAGTTACTGATTCTTTTAGGGTATTTGTTGAGGCTA
>NW_018165556.1:155646-156710 GCF_001263595.1 Phalaenopsis equestris
CGATTTGGTATTAAAGTTGCTTTATATTTTATTTTTTATGAGGATATGATGAACTATTATCTATGAATATGTAGAAGATATGGGGTAGGATAAATATGATCGTGTTTACGTGAAGAATATTGTATGTGCTTTGCAATAACAATGATGTTCAACAAAGTCAAATGGTATAGTGCAAATGACAATTGAAATTAGATTGCCTACTATTTCTAAAATGGAGTGTATTGCATTTATTGAACAAAAAATGGAGCTTTTGTTGTCGGCTCGTTTGTGCAAAATGGAGTGTATTACATATCTTTGGTATTCTTTGAGCCATATTTTCTGATTTTCTTCAACAAGTCACATAATTTCTTAGAAGTCAGTACTGTTTTTGGGACCATTCTATTTTAATTAGGAAGATTTACATAAACTTCAGTTTTTACATATATGCCATCTTACCTATGCATTAGAAGGTGTATTTTATTTTTTTAAAAGTAAATATAGTTATAGTTTTTATGTGATTTGAAAGATTTGGATGGTATAAATGTAAAAAATAAGGTTTTGCTATTAGATATGTAAACATATAATAATTTGGTGGCAGGTATGTTATTTCCCTTTTTTATTACTCATCTTGTTTATGGTTTAGACGAGTTGAGCCGAGCTTATTATTTAAACAAGTGGACTTGATTGGGACGAGATTATTATGACAGTATTGGTTAAAGAAACAATTCTGTCATGCGGATGTTTATTCACAACTGAATGGGTAAAAAAGCCTTGCATTACTGTTATTTCTTGCATATGTGGTTTTACAACAATGAAAGTTTGGGTGATAATTATTTTAGAGCTCTCATGCTATGTTTATGCAAATAGTTTGCACTGGTTCAATGAATATTCTATTACCAAGATGGTGATAAGCATGTTTACTTCAATGAAGGTGTTACTATTTATGTAACTTATCATTTTTTGCTTCGATGAGACCCCTGTCTTTACTTGTACGAAAGAAAATTGACTATCTTATTATGGTAGATCCAATACATTGTTGTTGAAGCAGGTTTTTCAAGTATGTTTTTTAACAAGCTATGATGATG
>NW_018165556.1:156774-158361 GCF_001263595.1 Phalaenopsis equestris
TTTATGGTCTATGGTCCTTTGGGTTGTCTTTGCTAGCATTGGTTCAGAATTTCTTGTATGCTATGTATTCCAAATTTCAATTCGTTATTACTCAAATACAGTGGTACTATAATAATAGAGAAAATTAAAAATAAAAGGTCTCATAAATGATGGTCATATGAAAAGCACATTTATGTTTCACCCATAGACCGATATATATTTTAATTCATTATATTTTTTGAATTTTATTTTACATATGCATATTTCATATCTTAAGTGTCTCATTTTCAGTCATAATATCATTTAACCATCCGTTGATATGTCAATAAAAGATGAGTAAATCTAAAGACTCTGGTTCATTGGCTATGTGGGATAGAGAGACTACTAATATTTTTTGTGATCTATGCGTGAGGGAAGTCGAATTGGGAAATCGACCCACAACTTTTTTTAGTAAAGAAGGTTGGCATAATATCACAATTAAATTCAAAGAAATAACTGGAAGAGATTACGATATGATGAAACTAAGGAACAAATGAGATCAATTAAAGAAGGATGGAAATTTTGGAAAGAGCTTAAAAGGGGATCAACTGGATTGGGATGGGATCCAGTAAAACAGACAATTGATGCACCTGAGGAATGGTGGACAGAAAAGTTAGCGGTAAGAACATCACTATTTCAACTAAATTTTAGAGACATATTTTTGGAATATTGATTAAAATTTTTTTTTATTACAGGTAGTGCCAGCGGCAAAAAAATTCAAATTTAATGAAATTGAACCAGCTTTGGAGGAGAAGTTGGATGGCATGTTTACTGGTGTTGTAGCAACAGGAACTCATTTTTCACCCCTAATGAGCAGGGTGTTGCAAACCTAGCAGAGGATATAGAGACCGAGCATATAGGTGATTCAATAGAAGGTCCCAGCCAAATCCACATGGATATCCAATCCACTGGTGGAACAAAGAGCCCCCGTCCTGCAAAAAATAAAAAAGGCTTTGCATTTGTTAGAGGTTCTATTGAGACATTGATTGAAATTTCCAAAAATAATTCCAAAACTGCGAAGGACAGCACAATCCATGAGTGTGTTAAGATCCTTAACACATATCTTGGCATTAAGGAAGACCAGGATATGTATGTTAAGTACGTGAAGTTGCTAGGGAACTCTACCCGAAGGCAGTTCTTTGAGACTTTAGTCCCAGAATTTCGTCTTCTATACTTGCGCTCTTTTATGAAAGATTGAATGCTATTTATGTAACTTCATTGACTATTTGTTTGATGGACTCTTTTTGTCTTATTTTTTATTTATGTGATGAACTCGTTATACGTATTGTATTGCTTTAATCCTTGAATATGTTAGCTATATATCGAACTTTGATGTTTAGATATGCAAATATCAATGAAATGTGCGACATGTATGTAACTTTCTTCATATTTTTATTGCATGCAGTCAAATTTACAAGCACGTACTCTTTGTATAGTTGTCACTGCCCGGACAGCTTTGAATCTTTTTCTTCCCCTTTAAAACTCCCATAAACTTGCATGAAGTGATTATTTTGGAATTTGAGAGTAATTGGGAGGATATTATGGCATCTAGAACAATGGGAAGCAAGA
>NW_018165556.1:158461-163541 GCF_001263595.1 Phalaenopsis equestris
GGATATTATGGCATCTAGAACAATGGGAAGCAAGAACAATGGAGTATTCAATAAAAAGAAGTTCATCAATGAATAAGCATAGAATTAATACAATGGAAGTCTTGTGCTGAGTAAACTAATTAAGGAAAAAGGATTTATCTAGCCTGGTGATTAATTAGAAGTGGTAATTGCTCAAAGATGTTGAGAAGTGTTCTGTTGCACTACCGCTGCAACAGTTATTTCTGTCATTAAGGAATTCGACGCCAATCTTCTAGAATTACATCAAGGTTTAGTCTTTGGTAGAGGCAGATTAGTACCATTCAGTCCATCTAGTATCAACAAATTATTTCTTTTGGAAAATATTCCTATTTACAGTTATGCAAATTTTGCCCCAACCAATGATAAATTGGAAGAAATTTTTAGATTACTTATTGATGGTGAAGAAACTTGGTGAATAAGGAATGAATCAAAAGTAAGTATTTTCACTTCAAAATTAAACTTACCCTCAAAAGCTTAGCTTTTATTTATTGCTGCCAAGTTGCTTCCATTTACAAACCTCAAAAAGGTAACGAAAGAAAATGTGATCCTAAATTACCACATCCAGAATGGTAAGCCAATTGATATAGGAGCACTAATTTTTTGATCCATAATTGAATTTTCATTAAATGGATCCACTACGGAGCTAGGACATCCGGCTGTTATCTTTTCTCTGTGTAGTCAAGCCCAGGTACCATATGAGAATTGGGAAAAGGTACTTTTGCTTTGGAAGCCCATGAACCAATTTTTTGTGATGTGTGATAGCATTGATATTCTAGGGATAAATGGTGATTAATCTTATATGGATCAGTCTCATTCTCTCCCTTCCACATTATCATCATGGTCACAAATAGTTTCCAGCATTATAGGTGTAGCAGAAAAGGTTAAAAAGATAGAGGAGGACATTATGATTATTGAAACCAAAATTAACAACATCTCTGATCAATTTGAGCACCTAGAGTGGCAGATTAAGCTTCAAGAAAATCATTTTGCAAATTTCTAGGAGGGCTAAATAAGGATATATAAGAAAAAATAAGTTGATCAAAGATGATTTTGTAGAAGAATTTTCTCACTATTCTTTTTATAATTTATATGTGCACCATCAGCCGATGAAGGAGAATATATAAGAGAATAGTCTTAATGATGAAAGCGAGTTATGGCTATTATGTGTGAAACTTTGATAAATAGGTGTCTATGGTTGTGTGTTGAACTCTGATTTGTTGGGGTCTGTGTGTCTACAAGACTATATGTTTGTGTGTTGGTTTGTCTATTTTTCTATATCTTCTTATTAGTTTTTGTAGGATCTATGATTCCTTATTTAAAACGGATAAATATGATTATATGTTTATGTGTTCAAATTATGTTTGTGAGTTTGATATGTGATTTTTTGATTGATATTTTAATTGAGGTGTTAGTGTGCTTTATTTAAACTTAAGTATCGAGAATTTGTGAAGAAAGTTAGAAGAAGTTCAGAAGATGATAAATTATCCAAGTGAAAGTTGAAAAGAGCAAATTAGGGCCCGAAATCTTTAGTTTGTGTTGTTTTTTTCTAAAAAATTGCAAATTAAAAATAAATCATTGGCGCCTAGGCGCTGAAACTTGGTGCCTACGCACCACTAACCCGAGCGCTTGGTGCCTAAGCACCAAAATCGGGCATCTAGGAGCCAAACCGGCTGAACTGCTGGTTTACCCCATTAAACCTTGAAAATGACTACTTTATGCCATTTTTCATGCTCGACTCATCTTCTTCCTTCCCCAACTCTTCATTGGTACACATTAAGGCTTTCCGTAGATCGGTATTTTGGCATTTTTTGGCTAAAAAACTAAGGATTTCTACCTTTTTGGGTAATATTTACTCTTTGCAAAAGAAGTTTTCTTTCATTCACCATGGATTTCATCCACATTATGAAAATACTAAAAATTTATATTTTTTTGTGAAATTAGTAAAGAAATACATGGTGAGAAGCTTCTTAACTTGGAAAATGTGTGTAGGAACTTATAGAATATATATTTGGAATTTATTTGGATTTTTCAATTTATATTATATTTGAGATGGCACCTAAAACCAAGAAGGGAAGGGACAAGAGGTGTTAGATCATAAGAGATTTGTCAGCCTTAAAGCTCAGGATATATACAATGATCTACTCATGTCAAAGAAGTTAATAGCGGGAAGAAATTTCATCAGAACTGGAGGTGCTGTGCAAAATCTAATAGTGACATGAGATAGGGAGAATTTCTGCTACTTTACTATCGTAGCAGTTATTTCTATTGTTCTTGACTTTAATGCTAACCTCCCTGAGATTTCTGATGAATTTGTGCTAGTTAGAGAGAAAAGAGTCAACTTTACTCCTGAAAGTATCAATGCTTTATACTCGTTGCCTGATGTACCTGACAGCCACTGCTCATCATTTGAGCTTACTTATTCAGAGCTTGATGAGATTAGCTCATCTTTGACTTATGGGCAAGGAGCTTGGAAAATAAAGAACGATCACAAGGTAAACTTTTCTTCGTATAAGCTTAATGCCCCACCAAAGGCATGAGATTACTTTATTTTTGCTGTACTTCTACCTACGAACCATTTGAGTGAAGTCACTGGAAAGAGCAATAAATTATTGCATTCAAAGAATGAAACCTATAGATATTGGCTCTCTAGTTTATAAAAATATCATCAATTCTTCTCAAGGAGGTACTACAACAGGATTAGAATACCCTTCTCTCATATTTACTTTATGTAAATAATAAAGAGTTAGTTTTGAGAACAGGGAAGAGTTATTACAGCCACAAAAGCCCATCACTAAGACTAATTTGGAATTATATGGATTGCATGTACGTGGATCTGGGCTAGCTCTTCAGACATTTCTTCTACTTCCAAGCCTTCTACCTCTCATGAATTACAAGATGATATATCATTTTTAAAGAGTAAGTGTAGGAAGCTGATGATCATTTGGAACACTTTGACTCTTATCTCAAATGGAAAAGTGATTACGAGGATGGTTTCCATTCCTCTCTTGTGAACTTTCTCAAAGGAGATAAGGCTACACAGTTTCCTTCTTATCCACATGGGGTTTGAACATGAGAGTCCTATGGAGGAAGATGAAAATGATGATAAGGATTATGAGGAATACATGTTTGTTAGGAGTTTGGGTGTACTTATTTTTTCTTGCTGCTTATGACTCTATTATTTTACTTTTATTTATTTCGTTGCACTGGACTTATTATTGATTATTATTATGGATTTGTGGATTTTTTAATTTTTATTTTTGTTGTACTAATATTTTTTTATGTTATAGTTTATTTATATGTCTGCTTGTGTGATAGAGTAGTCCTTTACTTAGCATATCTTCATGTTATAACATATTTAATTGAGATATTCTTTCTGCTACACACCTGTCTTTACTGTTTATACATATATACTTTTCATGCATACGACTCTTATTAGGTAATAATTCAAAAAAAAAAATTTCTTCCCTACATTTTTGTATTAAATGTTTTAAATTATTTAAAAATTCAAGTTTGAGCGAGCAAGAAAAACTTTTTAAAAAAACTAAGCTTTATTTGTTCTAAATAGGCTACATTGTAAAATTATTTTAAAATAACCTATGGTATGTGGTGTAATCTTTAGAAAACTATATTTTTTATTCTATTCACATTATAGTAGACTTAATTTAAAATTTTTGGTGATAAGGGTAGTTCTAGAGTTAAGATATTTGGTAGAAATGAATAGAGATATGCTTTTACTATTTATAGTAGGAAAATTCATATTTTTGAAATACTAGGAAACTTAGATTTACACTTTAAAAATAATTGAGATTTTATGAAAAATTTATTTTAAAAACCAATACACATTACCAAATAAGGAAATGTGATATGTTTTTAACATTAGATGGAGAATAGTGAAGTTAAACATTATTAAAGACCATGCAGATATAGTAATCCCACATATAAAAAAATTAAGGATTAAAAAGAACCTGAAAGAAAAGAAAAAGAAAAAAAAAAGAAAAGAAAAAGAAAAGTAAAAACAAAATATGAGGGGAGAAGCTTGAGGAGACACCTAATAAAAATCATCTTCACTTTAATCATCTTAATGGAAGAACCTAATTACATTTATGAGCTTATTATCAATTCTAAATGTATTTGTTAATCTTTACTGATAGAGTTTTCATATAATTTTATCTTCCAATTCTTTCTGTATTCCTAAGTCTGATGAATTACAATTATTTTTGAAATAAATAGAAAATCAGAATTCTTAACTTGATTACTAGATATTCCTATACCCTAATTATAACCTGAATTATTGAAAATTTTTCTAAAGTAACACAATTTCATTTATGGGGAAAAACTATATGAATCTTTAATGAAAAGTGTTGGAATCAATTTTGATGTCGCATATGTAGGATGTCCACCTGAGCTTATCAGGGTCATGCTTGATGCATTTGTTTTGTCCCGTATCTAGAAACATCTGCTCGAGATCCACTGGCATGTGTTGAGGGGGCACGTAGCCAGGGTCATTTTGCTAGGCTTTAGCCTTCGCTTAGGCAAAGGCCGTTTGCACATTGGATGACTATGATCGAGCCAACGATTATTTTGCGTCGTATTGCAAGTGAAATTGGGTCGGATTGGCCCAATAGCCAATGAACTTGTTCGAACAACTCTGGATGAGAAAACAGACCACGCAAGTGTATCCAAAACGTCTATTTTACCTCAGGAGAGCACCCGATTTGGTACGGCTTCGCGGGAAGGAAAATACGCTAATTATTGTGGTAGGTCCGACTGCTAAAAAAGTGGTCTGAACGTCCCCTGATGAAAAAACGGGCCACGCGAACATGTCAGAACGTCAATTTTACTTGGGGGAGACGTTCATCTTATCATGAGGATGTGCCTCGGCCAAAAATATGTGAATGATAATAATAATAATAATAATAATAATAATAATAATATTATTATTATTATTCTTATTATTATTATTATCATTATTATTATACATATATGTGCCTCTTAGATATATATACATATATGTGCCTCTTAGATATATATGTATGTATATATATATATATATATGTATATA
>NW_018165556.1:163564-164231 GCF_001263595.1 Phalaenopsis equestris
TATGTATGTATATATAATAATTAAAAAAATATAAATATTAAATTCACGCATGGCATGCAACTAATGGGATGTTACCCTATTAAAATCACGCATGTTATTAAATCCACACATGCAGTTGAGATGGGATGACTCCTTTATCTCTCCAGGCTATCTAATCCTATCACATGCACCTATTAAAAAAAAAGGTAATAAAAATAAATAAAAAGGAGCTTTCACATCCCTACAACAAAAAGAAGTAATAAAAAATAATAAAATATCCTAATATATCTAAGAGCATCTCTCTCACATGGAAAAGAAAGAAAAAGGTCCTGCTACCTTCTCTCCAAAAAAACCAAACATGCATTGTTCCCTCTCCCGCTCGGTCTCGCAAAGAAGAGCCCGAAGTGCTCATGCTTGTCGGCGCTATTTTTGGTTGGAGTTGGTTGCCCGTAAGAAGCTGTTGGTCACTGGAATCAAAATCCCATCGCCCGCTTCGGAAGAACGTTTAATTTACATATATATATTTAGTTTTAGAAAAATATGAAATCAAACTGACTCCATATTTTTCATAGTTTAAATGAAAGAACACTGTACCTCAAAACATGTATCTATCCTGAAGGTCAAACACAAGACTTGAGGATGAGACTCGATCAAATAAACTAAGAAATATATGGCATCCTTTTGGTCA
>NW_018165556.1:164272-165055 GCF_001263595.1 Phalaenopsis equestris
TTTATATTAAGCTGGGTTCAGACATGCTTCCTATAAGGGCAAGCACCTATAGTTAATTACATCTTAAATGACCAAAGTCATTTAAGAAAACTCTCGATAAAAATCAGGAAATATTATCTTTAAGGAGTTTCAAAGAGTAGGACGTTTCAATGAGGTCAGAAAAAGAGGTGTATAAGGGGATTGGTTCAATTTTGGAACATTTTATTGTAGAATCCAAAGGAGGAATAACTAGGGGATGTCATGGATTTAGAGGAGAACCTCAGTGACTTCCCAAACTTTCCTAATGTTTGACTTCTGTTTTGAGGAGAAATGTTTAAGT
Organism: Phalaenopsis equestris; assembly: GCF_001263595.1. Taxonomy (NCBI): domain Eukaryota; kingdom Viridiplantae; phylum Streptophyta; class Magnoliopsida; order Asparagales; family Orchidaceae; genus Phalaenopsis; species Phalaenopsis equestris. The sequence goes on from NW_018165556.1 coordinate 164,592, forward strand.
ATTTCATCCTGCCAATTTTATTGTTTAGGGCTTACGTTTGTGTGAAATGATCACACAAATAGCCTGAAAGATGTGAGGATTTAGATCATGACAAACGACAACCTCAAAATCCTAATACGAGTTAGAGATCATATTGTATAATAGGGCTATACAAAGGCCTAAAGATTACGAGTTAGGGATCATATTGTATAATAGGGCTACACAAAGGCCTAAAGATAAGGTGAGGATTTACGTTGCATAAGCAAACAACCTCAAAGTCCTATGGCTTTGTTGTTATCTAAGGAAGGAAGATTGGTTTAGCTGGAGAAAATATGTTTTGCTGTTGAAGTTGGCTGTGCTGCCCACCATGCTAGCTCTAAGCTCCTTGCCACGATGAGTTTAAGTTTTCTAGTGTGTCAAGTTATGATATCAAATCAAGTGGCCCTATGGTTGAAGTTCTTTAAATTTTATAGGGGCATATTAAA
>NW_018165556.1:165198-170256 GCF_001263595.1 Phalaenopsis equestris
CCGTGGGAAGCCTCGTTAGCAACCGTAGGTTACCTCCTCCGAAGAATTCTCGATCATCCGATAGAGATGTCTTAATTTAGTTGAAGTTATAGTTTTATGTGATGTTTGTGATTAAATTTTGAGTTGTTTTATATTTTGAATGTGTGGGGGTGAATTTTATCTTGGTTGATTTTAATTTTAGTTTTGGTTTTGGTTTTGTGGCTATCCTAATAGTTTTAGTTTTCATGCAGGGTGGCGTCGTTGTTTAGCATGCATGTTTGCAGGTATAAAAGTACAATAATAAAGTATAAGAAAGACAATGCTGAAAATTGTAAAAGCGTACCTGACGAGTCTTCTTGTTCCACCACCTGAAACTCAAAAGGCATGTTAGGGCAATTTATATAGAGGCAAAAAGTAAGGTTTTGGTAGTTTTCCTAACCCTATATCATATCTTGGTGGGTCCTTAGGAATTTAATTAAGGATGATTTTGTCAAGCAAAACATATTAAGTTTAGTAGATCTTCAAGATTCCAACAGATCTAGAGAAAGAAGCAGGTCCGTGCTACTCTCTCGCTGCCTAGTGGAAAATCCTGAGTTCCTTTAAACTTTATTATCTTGCTTAATAATTCATCCTATGAACACCTTAATGCTCAGTGAACATTGATGCCCAATTATCCCTAAAAATAGGGTATGGTCACTTGTGATTTAATTTAAGAATTATGTGGGTGAAGACCCTTAAAGAGGAAAGTTAGTGTTGTTGGAACACGTAGCCAAATTTTAACTTTAATTGGGCTTGTAGTGTTTGAAAGATGTTTTAATTTTCAATGATATTTACTTTTCTAATCCTCATTTAAAGGAAACTTGATTTAGCATAAGTCACTACTAAGCCCTTAAGACCTAGGTGTCTTAATTAGTTTTGAAAAGGTTAAGTTTTAGGTGGTCATGATTCATGATTTGTGGTCATGATTCATGATTTGAATTTTATTTGAAAATCAAAATAGGAGTATTAAATTGATTAATTATTGACTTCAAAAAGTCATACCCCTAAGTCCTAGGTTCATTTGATTGTAATAAACTTCCAAATTTTAATAACTTAGAAATTTATTAACTTATCTTTTTAATTAAGAAAGTGAGGTTGGTTTCTACCAATTAACCCCTTGTGTTTCAAACATCAAACATCAAATAAATTGATTAATATCAGAGGTTATCCATTTTTCTTCTTGAATTAAGCCTAAATGATAATTAAGGCTAAATTTTCAAAATTACACATTTGCCCCTAAGGCTCTAACATTTCATAATTTGTCAAATTCAATTCAAGTGACTTTAAAATTTTTATCCTACTCATTCATGGGTCAATTAAGACATCAGAGGAGAAAATGTGATTTTTCAAAATTTAATTTATTTATATAATTATTTTCATGTAAAAATAGGATTTTCCAAAGAAAATTCCTAACCTTGACCAAAGTAACTCCTAATCACTTAAAATTTTTACTAGGGATAGATCTAGACTAGAGAAGCTTTTGGACCAAATTTCATAATTTTTTGAATTTAATTTGAATTTCAAGAATTATTTTTATTTCTGGGATATTTATTAAATATAAAATGTTTTAAATGGGTAAAATTAAGTTTTGTATTTTTAAGAAGTCTCCCTAAGGCTAAAGAACATAGAGGAGAAGATTTTATATTTTTCTATGTTTTATTTGATTTATTGGCATTATTTTTAGTGAAAATTCATTTTAGCCTTTATTCAAAATACAATATCCTTATTTAGAAAATCAGGAAAATATTCCAATTATTTCTAAGTGCTTAGAAAACAATTTAAAACATTTTCATGAATTTTATTATCTTTGTGATTTTTATGAATTTTTAATTATTTAAATTTTAAAAAAATATGCTAAAAATGAAGTTTTTATTTTAAATTCTAGTTTATTTTTATAAAATTCCCATAATCATAGAGAACTCCAAAATTAACTTTTCATAATTTTTTGAGTTATTTTTTGTTTAATAAAAATCATTTTAGTGCCAAAAAGATATTTAACTTGAAAAAATCAACTTAGGTCATCAAATGGACTCAAAATGCTGTGAAATTTTTATGATGAGTTCTCTAGATCATAAATAATAGTAGAGGTGAAAAATCAAGTCATTTAAATGTTTATATGTTTCAAAATTAATTTTCTTAATGATTTAGAGTTTACAAAAATTAAGTACATTTTAAATGACTTGACTCATGAAATTATTTCCAAAAGCTCCTCTGGTCATGGTTGACCTTCCAAAATTTTCTTGAAATTTTATAATTAACATGCTAATTAACATGATTGATTTATGCAAATAGAAGATACAAACTTGAAAAATATGGATCTGTATCTAGGAACCTCCTCTGACTTTGGAAAAATGAGAGGATCATCTGACTTTAGAAAAATCAGGAAATGTTCCCCTTGACAGAGGCTACAACATGCCAAAAATTCAAGCCTCTAAATTTCATGTCATGGTGATTAATATTTAATTAAATAAAATTAAAACAAGCTCTAGATTATTTAATTATATAAAAATAAAATATATTAAAAACAATTTTAGTTTTTAGTCCATAATATTCTCGTTTGTTCATTGAGCATCAGGGTATTTTTTATTTTATTTTTATCATTTTTCTACATGAAGTTATGATTTTTTAAAGTTTTTGAGTTCAAATAAATAGAAAAAGCACTATTTTTCTACTTATCCACATGGCACCTCGTCAACTTACGGTGTCTCCAAATCTCCACTCGGCACGCTCCCATTTGACGTTGCCGTCCACGCCAGCAGCCTGTCGTCCACGCCAGCAGCCACTCAGCCCGCTGTTTGTGTAAAGAAGCGCTGTCCGGCTTCATCTTGTGGTCATCGTCTCCAATAGGGTGATCCCGTGACCGTCCACACTAAAACTCTAAGATCTCAGCCTAGACTCAACCAAATCACTTTTGGTTTGATCCTATCGACTCATCTAAGTGAGACGAACACATCCATAAAGTAATCATGCAATTAAATTAAGCCTAATAAAATGAAGAATCAAAATAGGCTTGGGAGGGAGAGAATTTTTATACCTTTGCTTTGAGAAGTGAAGCTTTAATTAGAGGGTCTTGGCATGTTTGTTGGGGTCCAAGGAGGGTAGGGATTAAGCCTCTTACTGTCGTGTAAGGTTTAGGTATGAATTCAATCAAGCTCAATTTCAGGTGTTGGTCTAGAGCTTTGGTGGAGGCAATTTTAGAGGGGGGTTTTATGGGGCTTTGGCTTCTTTCTTGGTTGTGAAGGTGTGGGCACAAGTAATTGAAGTTTGGTGGACTGTGGAATTGTAATGAGTTTCGTCCTGGTTTTGGACAGAGGTTTGAACTCAAAATTAAGCTTCCATAGTGAAATTCATTGGGGGAGGAGGGTTGGATTGCACTGAGGGGATCTCAGAGAAGCTTTGTGAGAAGTTTGGGAGGCTTTCTCTAAGAAATGATCAGCACACCTCCCAGGGTCGTGGAGGTGAGTTTTTATGAAAATGGTCATGGGGTGGCTCTTAGGGCATAAGTTTGGGGCAGTTAGAGGGTGTAATCTGGTGCTTCGGTGGAGCGCGAAGGAGCTTTAGAATTCAATTTGACTGAGCTGGACTCTAGGTTTGATTTGGGTGAAGCTCCATGGGGGTGGCACTTGGTTTGGACATTTTCCAGCAATTAGGTTGGCGAACCAGCCAGTGGGAGGGGGCTAGGGGGACATGGCTTCCAGAACCTATGGGAATATGTCACAGCAATTTAATGGATTGAGGTTTAATTTTGGCAAAAAAATCCCAAGCTTAAGCAAAAATGGAATGAAATCCCTTAATTTAGGGGACCTTTGGTCCACGACTTAGTTTAAGTGGTTAGATGGGTTTTGACTCAGCTTTAGGGTCAAACCAATGCTGAGGTGGAGTTAATTTTGTGACTTTAGGGTAGTTAGGCCACCTTTAATTCATAGGTTCAATGTGGGTTCATATGATCAAAGTTTGGGTTTGGGCTAGGTTAGTCATGTCAAATGACCTAATTGATTGATCAACATTATGTAGATGATTGTTATGAAGATTTTTGGTGAAGGGTTAAAGTGATTTTTAGTTCAATTAGTATGTCAATTTGAGGGACTTTTGAGATTTGGCCAATTTGGGCATGTTGGGCTAGACATGGATCTAGGTTGGGCTAGCCTCAGGCAAAGTCCAAATTGAATGGTCCACATGATGAAGGGAGGGGTTGTGAAGATTTTTCATGAAGGGATGGAGTAGAAATTTTGGGGTTAAGATCCTCAATTTGGTGAAATTTTGAGACATGGTCAATTTGGCGCAAATTTGGGGCTTTTGGACATAGGTTGAAATCAAATGAAATTGAGGTCTTACCAAGGCCACTTGAAGGTTAAATTTGATGTGTATGAATGTTATGAAGATTTTTCAACCAAAATTGTGGCCCAATTTGGTGGAACCAAGTCATGGGGCCAAAATTGGGTTTTTGATCTAAATCAAAATTGGGTTCAAATCATGGTTCAATTAGGCTTGGATTTGGTCTTCATTGGTTATATGAAGAATGAATTTGAGTTTAGAATTGAAATTGGCGTAAATTGAAACCAATTGGATAGAAATTTGAGGTGATTTGAGGAAAATGTGGGCCTTTAAAGGGCAATTTGGGGGTTTTGGTCAAGGATGGTTAAAATGGCCAAATTGGGGCATGTGATAGTTGAGGAAAATGAAATTGGGAATGTACGGGAAGTTTCGGGAAGTTTTGGAAATTTTTGGGATTTTATAAAATTTTTGGAATTTTGGGCCAAAGAGGGGCATTTTGGTAATTTGGCCAAGGGGTATTTTGGTAATTTGGCCAATTTGGGGATTTTGGGTAATTTGGGTGTTTTCAAGGTGTTTGAAATGATTTTTGAACCAAGTTTGGGTATGTTGGCTAGATTTAGAGATTTTTGGCCAAATTTTGGATCTCAAGGGTATCTGGGTAATTTGGGAGAATTTAGGGGCAATAGGGTAGGTTGGGTATCTTGATAGAGTTGGATTGCTAACCACCATAAATAAGCCATGGATCAATGGAAACCCCATTTTGGG
>NW_018165556.1:170553-177779 GCF_001263595.1 Phalaenopsis equestris
GAAATTTCTAATGGTGAGGGTTCCTTGTCTAGTTTTCTAGGAATAGTAAATAGGAAAATCCTATGGCTAGACCTTAGGCTACTAAAGAAGAAAAATTGAACCTCAACCAAAAGTGAGGTCAACAGTGCTCTCTCTCCCTATGTCACAGTCTACTCTCGGCGGACCTCCCTCATCTGCGCTGAAGGCCGCCGGAGCCTCTCCAGCCACCGACCGCCCCTTTCACTCCTTATTCTTTCTTTTTTGGTCAGCCATCCACTCATCTACCTCACCCTGTCACTGGTCTCCCTCATCGGTATGCTTCCCCCTCGCCAAAACTCATTCATATCCCACCAATACCTCCAGCCGAGCTTCCATATTGGAGTCGCCGACCACCTCCCTCCTTTCTTTTGGTCGGCTACCCTCGCTAGATTTCTTCAACCTTGCCGCCTTGGCCTTGCTGGAATCATACCATCGCTGCAACAAATAAAGAAGAGAGCTACAATCTTCGGGTTCTCCATAAATATATCCTTCATTCTCGACCTGCACCGTCGACAATCAAACCTCCACACATCTCTGTTCTACCTTCCCGGCGACCGGACGCTTCATCGGAGTACCTCAAGGTCACCAGACAGCCGACACCGTCGCTGTTTGGGAGGAAGCAAGGATCTTCCACTTCGTGCAAGAGCTTCCTTGAATTGCATTGGGCTTTAAACAAATGTCATAGTGGTATAATTCCTTTAAACCCTTACATTTTTACTTTCTAGCTAGCCTTAAGCTTTAGTGGTGATAGGCGTGTGGGTTCAATCGCCCACACAGGCTATGTTTGCTGGTGAGAGCCGGCAAGGCGGCGCGCCTGTGTGATGGATCGTTTGGTTTCCTAGAGGTGGCCTTTAGGATAGCATTCTCCTTACACAACCAATTTTTCTACAATAGAAGAGTAAGTCCTATTTGACTGCTAGCCATAGCACAAAAATCCTAAAGGTTGAAGCCCCCCTTCGCTCCAATTTGTTTTGGTTGCTTTGATCTTTTTAGAAAGATCGAAGGGTTGGCCTTTACAAAATGAGAAAATGTGAAACATTAGCTCATTTAGCAAAGCTTGGAGGCATCGTGAAATCGGGAATAGCGTTGTCACTAGCTCGTTTCATGACGAGGTGGAGAAATTCTCCTTGGAGATCCAGGGAGAAGTTTCCCACCAACTTTGCCAAAGCAAAGGCGACAATTTTCATTTTTTTATATGTTGATCCTAGGTTTCCCGGTGAGGTCGTTATCTTTGGAATGGCTCCCTATTACATGTGCATGCATGCTTGTTGCATTTTGCATGTTGCATAGCAATTCATTTAGCTCTGACTGGGTGCCTCGGCCCAACGAGCATTTCACTTCGATCCGACCGGCCGCCCTGGTCTAGTAAGCACTTCACTTTACTCTAACCAACCACCCTAGTTCAGTGAGCACTTCACTTCGCTTAGACCAGCCGACCAGGCCAGGCGGGCATCCCACTTCATTTCAATTGGCTTCCCCGAGTCGGTTGGCATGACACTTTAGCTCAACTGGATTCCTTGACCCGGTTGAACAACTACTTGCACCACCATACTGGCTTGCATGTGTGTTTGCATTTTTGCATATTTTATGACATATGTATGATTGTATTTCTGCATCCTATTTTGCATTTTTTGAATTGCATGATTATGAACATATGCTTGAGTTGAACATTCCCTTTGAGCCCCTGTCGCCATGGCATTGCTACCCTTTACAGGTCACTACTCTGTCGACATACCTCCTAGGGCCGCTGCCACCATAGCATGCTCACCCTTTTTAACCCCCGCCTCCATGACATACCTACCCTTTATAGGTCACTGCCCTACCAGCATACCTCTTGGAGGTCGCTGCCACCACGACATGCCCATCCTCTTCGGGCCATTTCCACACTGGCATGTCTATTCCATTGGGTCACTATCACTTCGACATACCTCTTGAGGACGTTGCCACTACGGTATGCCCATTTTAGTTGGATTCCCTGCCCCATAGTATACTCATCACTTATGTTTTGACCAATCATTTGCATTTATATGTTCACATGGATAGCAAGCCAAACATGTTAGGAGAGTGAATCCCATGTTGATCGTGATGCCTTAAACAGCATTGCTTGTTGGGTAGATCCCAATGAGCAATGCGAGTTAAGTCATCAGTTTTAACACGTATGACTGTGCTAAGGATCTATTGGATCTAACTTGTGTCACCCCTCTTCGTGACACATTTTAGATCCTTCAGATCTTTAGGATGGGGCCCACATGATGACGCCTTCAAATTCATACCATGACGGGGCCCACATGATGACGCCTTCAAATTCATACCATACCCAAACATAACCCACACTTAGATACTAGGTTTATGCACTTGTCTTTAAATGGTGTGCTAGGCTAGGTTTTAGGATGCTAGGTAGTATTTTTGACACCTCTGGCTATTGTTGTGTGTTGTGTTGTGTTGCGCTAGCCATGTGTCACTTTCTTGCTTTTTTCGGTGAGCTTGCATGCTTCTTGTGTGTCATCATGTCTGGGTATGGTATGAAAAATAACAAGTCATGATTTTAACACGTAGTACATTAGGGCGATCTTCTACAGGTGTCGTGCCTATTTATACATACTCACACAGGTGCTATTATGGAAGAGCATGTAATGATTTATAATATATTGCTTGCAGGTGCTCTTTAGCTCCCCCAATTATAAGACACGACTTGTTATTTTTACGATGCATGGCCTGTCAGCTAACACTTACTTAATGCAAGTTGAGTCTTTATCTTCTATTTCAAATGTATTTGATAGAGTCCTAGGAGAGTCTGTATCGGAAATAAGGTACGGGCATGAGTTTCAAGGCGGATGGCACATCGAACTAAGTGACGAGAACTAGGAGCAGCAGCTTGTGTCTCATACCTTAATTCTAAATTTTATATTTTTGTATAGTCTTAAACCCGGTCATGTATATGCAGAGTTCGACAGCTTTTACTGCTTTTCTTGGATTATATTACCGATCTAGCGACATTTGGTCTTTTTATATATTCTTTTGAGATGCTTTGCTTTTCTTTTTCGTCTTGTGTGTCTTTGCATGTTGGAGCATTTTATATTATTTCTTTTTATGTATCTGGACCTCACATTCTAATTTTATCTGCCTAAAAATCATAATAATAAAAGACTAAGATAATCAAAATTTTAGGACTAAAACTTTCAAGATTTTTCAAATCAGTCTTTACTTTCTGCCCGGCCTTCGAGCCAAGTTTGAAAATGGATTGCATGCATGGCTATCACCCAAACATACTTAATATGACCTCAATGCTTAGAAATGTGGTAGATAATTGCATCATATTTGCATGTCCCGAGGAGTAGCCCCAAGGCTTCTCCAATTCAACTGGCTCAACATAAGTCCTCTTTTTTGAGTGTTTCCAGCTTTGTAGCTGAACCTCCCTTTCTTGTTCCTTTCTGTGGCATCCTTGCCATTTTTGTGGGTACATGTCCCACCTCTTAGAGCTTCAGCTGATTGTCATTGAATAGAGTCTTGTTCCTTTGACCTTAGGGCTACTAAGATCCCCGCAGACGACACGATTCATGGATTGCTGATCGAGGATATCTAGTTGTGTTGGGTTGACTACCTTCATGACCAGGTAGTCTTAAGGTCTTAGTGCCTTGGGATGACAGGTCTGTGGAACCCCGACCTGGCTACATCTACCTTTTAGGACTACTTCTCCCCACCTTTGATTACCCATGTTGAGCCCTTTCTACTCCTTTGAATTTGTTGATATCACCTTGATGGCCCGATGCCAATAAGCTACCACATGTTTAGCATACAACAATTTTTCCTCTACCCATATAGCCCATATGTGCTATGACATATCGAGATGCCCCCATTAAAGTGATTTATGGTTATTTCATAGGTTCTATGTGTTGAGAAGCCTCTACCCATTCGGATGTAAGACATTCATCCTCTTCCTGATGGCTTAGCATGAGCTTCAAAGCATTAGGATCATCCTAAACAAAATAATCACCTTTTTGAAAACCTATTCCCTAGATTCACGATAATAAAACAAAACTCCTTTCTTCGAGAGTCTTCTTGGGTATTCCCTAAGATGTAATTAACCAGCAGGAAATATATTCCTCTGGGAGACTTTTGACCCCATAACAAAAATGTTTTTTTGGTTCTCTGGTTACGAATGGCTAATATAGAGATTATGCTCATGGATGTTGTTTTCCTGGTACTCTGATCTGATTCTATTTGGACGTATACTCTCGACCCATCACACAAGGATTACCCCTATATAATCCTGACGTCTTTTGTTTTTGTTTTGTTTGTCTATTTGTTGTCGTACGTCATTTTGCTATTCGATTCCTCTCCTCTTTGAGTCATTCATTTGATTTAGGAAGGTTCATTTGATTCAGGATCATTTGATTCAGGAAGGAGACTTATTTGAATAGAGAAATTATATGATGATACATAAATATACAAGCTGGAGACTCCGCTGGGAATGAGTCTCTCTCTCCATGCTAGGAGTTTTGCTTTTATTCTGGGGTTAGTCTCTCTCTATATGAGAGTTTTGCTCACATTATTGTGACCTTGGTTCTTTCCTCAAGTCATTAGTTGAGCATGTAGTGAGACCTTGGTTTCATTTCATACGTTAGTTGCTAGGGGTAGCAACTCAATGTATTCTATTTTGTGTATTCACCCTCGACATGTTGAATCACTACATATTCTTTCACATCCGTGTTGTTGTACAGTTTTTTGATTGTTTTCTCTTGACCTTTCTTTTTGCTGATTGTTACCTCTTTTTTCTTAGAAAACATGTCGAGCAAGGGTGTTTTTATGATTGCCACTACTGGGAGAAGTTCTGTCTCCTTCTCCCTCAGTATTTTCTGTGCTCTCGAGGGCACTATGACCTTCGGTTCTCCTTCTCCCTTAGCATTTTCTGTGCTCTCGAGGGCACCATGACCTTCATTTTTTTCGAGCACCCTATCCAGATTTCTATGGGTAATCCTATACCTTCTGAGGCTATTGCACTATGCCCTGCCTTAAAAAGGGGAGTCATGCACATGGAGCCACTCCCACTGTGGTGGCTCGCGTCGAGCTTTCCCCTTCTACAAAGAGGGGCCTGCGTTCGATGAAGATTCTCCACAGTGCCCTTCGGTCTTCTTCAGGATGTCGGGTCATCCACCAATGTTTTAACAATTTCCCTGCCTTTGACAGGACAACCTTTTAGTGGGATTGCTACCGCTGTTGTTTCCTCTGCTGCGGTCTTGGACCCTGTGGCCCTAGTTCCTTCTAAAGTTGATCCTGCTCCTAAGTTGGGCAAGAAAGCCTGAAGAAATCGGAATAGACTGCTTAATACGCAACAATAGAATTTTACCCATGCTGTTAAAGATCCAATTCAAGTAGAATCCAAGACTCCCATAGATGGGAAACCCTTTTCCGTGTTTTTTGGCTATCAAGACCATGTCCCGCCAGGATGGCCAAAAGGGCTCATCCTTCTTGTGGTGGCACAAGGCTTCTCAGACCTGCTGTCCAGATTGATTAGGCTACCACAAGCCTTCTGTCTAAGAAATTTGTAGGGTTCATTTCCTCCTTAAGGGAGAAAGGGCCCTTTTCTGAGAAATAACTCATCACCCATATTTCTGAGACGTCTGAGCGGGTTGTGAGAGAGCTTCTTCACTTCCCCCACCCTCGAGGTCATCGTAGTAGGATGTGGGTTTTGACCCATTGGTCCACCACTCGCCAAGGAAAGTTTTCTTCCATTTCTCATGGGGTTAAGCCCACTAGGGTGTTGTTTGGAAACCCCAGCGTGGCACTTAATCCCTACGTGCTTGAGTTTGTGCCTGTTGTCAAGTCTGATGTTGTAGCGGCGCAGTCTGCATCTGATGTACCTGTTGAAACTAATAAAAAGGAAAATATTTCTGCTTATGCCTCTTCTTCTTCTTATTTAACTAGAAAAAATGCGAGCACTTCTTTTGTGGATGGTGAGAGTTCCTACTTGTACCAAAATAAGTATCTACGGGAGGGATACTATCCCAACTGACCTAGGAGGCAATGAGTTCAAAAGCCACCCACCTCCTCTCCTATTAAGGCTCTAGCTCCAGTGTTAGAGGTCGTTGAGTCAATCCCGAAAGACAAAATCGTTCCTTTAGTAGATCATGCCTTGGAGCCACCACCGGTTGACTTCATAATGGAGCCCAATGTTAATCATAAGGATGACTTATCTAGGGATTATGATGTTCCCCCAAGCGATGATTTACCCAACGACCTCTCAAATATTCCAAAGGATTTTCTAGATGAATATGACCTCCTTGATGAGGAGCTTCATGATATTGAGATGGACACCAGTCAGGTCATGACCGTCACCAGTCGAGTCCAGAGTTGGAATGTCAAAGGCCATGATACCCGATAACTACTTATAAACAAGTATAACAATAATTCTGATTTTATTTTTCACTTATATTTCTTTATTTCACAACAAAACCAAAAACTTGATCCTGAAGAAAAATAAGAATTTAACTTTTAATTTATATATATTGGGATACTACGTAAGTACACGTATTGTTATCAATTAATATAGGACTTTTGATTAAGACCTGAATATCGAACCCACATGAAAGATATGCAATATGCACTTTTTGGAAAACTTTCTATTTTTAAAATGATAATTATTTAAACTAAAGACGTTTTCACTGTAAAGAAAGTTTAAATATTTTTGGTAATTTTAATATTTTGACAAAAACAGTACAAAATTAAAAAGATAACTTGAGTTTTTTTTAGAAGAAAAACACTAAATATAAAAATATCTTTCTCCTTATTATGAATCAATAATAAGTATAGGAATTCTATTGTGGAAGTATGCATATTGTGTTGTGCCAAATAGTAGTAATAATATTCTTTACTTTTACTAGAGATGCTATAAATAACATTGACTAATTTAAAGTTTGAATAGTTCTGAAGACCGGCTAGGCAAGGAAGATACTGGCTCTCACTCTAGAGCTCCCTCGATTCCCTCTAGTTGGGGGCTAACATCTTGTATCAGAACCTAAAACAATAAACCAAGTTTGGGGCTTTAACCTGTCACTTTAAAGTCCTCTAACTCTACACCCTTCAATGAATATTTTCCTATTTATTTGCACTCAATCATATGTACTACATTCTCATTCATACAACCTCATGTGATTCTTTCCATCTGTTGACTGAGACAATACCAGCCCAGTTCTTACATGTTCTCACAA
>NW_018165556.1:178305-179370 GCF_001263595.1 Phalaenopsis equestris
CCTAAGAGATGCATCCTTTCACAATAATTTTCATCCATGGTGGTTGTAACTCCCTATTAACCCGGTAACCAACTATTAATTCAATAGGTGCCTCAAAAACCTCTTCAAAATTCATAAAACCCAAATTTACTCATCCAATAACTGCCACTGGTGCTTAAGCACGGGGCCTCCGGCGCTTAGGCGCAGCCTTCTTTGTTTTCCCGGCACTTAATCGCTGGATCTGGCGCTTAAGCGCCAAAACACATTTGCACATTTTTCACCTATTTTCTCTAAATTTGATCCTTTTTCACTCCTTTAAGCATTTTTCACCTTTTTACCCGTATCTAAAAGAAAAACACAAAACTACATTTCATTAAAGTGCAATATCTCAAAAATAGGTATACAAATGGGTCTAAAAACACTATATATTTTAGGCGTATCAAAATCCCCCAAACTTAAAATGTTACTTGTCCTCAAGTGACACTTCAATCTTTAAAAACTTAATATGTATAATATGTATATGAGGTTCTTTAGGAGTTACTAAAATTCAGATTTAACAATATAGTAGTCCAATTTAGAAAAAATACTCAGTAAATGAGACAAACTTAAAGTTTAGAAATTTTTAATATTAGGAAAGATGAAAATATGAGTTCCTATCTAATTCAGAAATATTGTAAGTCTTCCAAATTTAGAATTTAGTTCTTCTATTATCTCCACTTAAAACTTTTTATTAAGAATAATTTTACTTACTATATTATATCTATAAGCTTAAGATTTTCTCAAGTCTTATACTTTAAAAAGATCAAATTTAGAACCGATTTTTGATTAGGCATTAATCCTTAAGCTTCTCCTTCCTCACTTTTTCTTCTTCTTCTTCTTTTTTCTTTTTGTTTTCTTTTTTTTAGGCAAGAATTACTATATATGGATAGGCCTTTAATAATTTTGAATTCTACTTTTCCTTTCCTAAAGCAAAGTCTTGATACAAAACTTTTACTTATAAATATAATAATAGCTTTGAAAATTAATTTTAATAAAAGAAATTTAAGTATTAAAAATAAAAGTCTAAATTTCTAAAATTTTCAAAAA
>NW_018165556.1:179556-181544 GCF_001263595.1 Phalaenopsis equestris
TTGAGAACAAATAAAATTAAAGTTTTGAAAATATTTTTCATCCCCCCAAACTTAAATTTTTATCAGATTAAACAGTTTAGCATCACATATATATAAGTAGGAATGAAAATAAGAATAACATACTTACATGAATTCTTATACCCTAATGATACAAGTATAAAACTAAAAACAGGAGTAAAATTAATTTTGATCAAATTTTCTAATATTTTCATTTCAAGTCAACATGTAGAGATTCAATAGACCTTTAAACAGTGGGTATAAAAATAAAAGCAAAATAACACACTAACTTGACTTCATAATCTCAACATAAAAACAAACTCACAAATATGATAAAAGAAAAATACAGGGTAGCAGTTTCCTAAGTTTCAAATTCAAGATTTACGCTAGCAAGATTTTCAACTTTACAAAAGACATAGAATTAAGTTAAGTTCTAAACTAACCAAAACACAAAACTCACAACAATTACTACCCTAGAATTTTAAAATAAACTACTAACTAACACAAACATTATAATGCAATTAAAAAATAAAAGTCTCACACATCACAATATCTAAACAAGTAAACATACATACATGTCTCAAGTCCAAAACATGAAAACACATCACAACACAATTCTCACTTAAACATAAAAGTCCAAACCACATCACATAGTTCAAATCAACACACAGATGCAAATGTAGCAAGCCCGGACCACAGAGTTCATATCATATTACAATCATAAAAAAAATCTCTCAGTTCTACTCCTCATCCTCTAAATCACCGTTATCCCAAACTTTTGCAGGCTCATATTCAGGGTATGTAGGATATGGAGGAAATTGCACTCCTTGGTTACCCCTAATGAAACTCTCCAAAGATGAGTGAAATTTCTCTTCATAATTACTTTTTCTCCTATTATACCAATCAGTACAATCTGCAAAACGATCTGAATTTTGTACCCTATCAGTGGTATAATTAATATTATCCATCATCCTCTGCAATAAATGATCTTAGCTCTTAGTAGACTCACCTCTAGATGTAGAAGCACGTGAGGTAGATAGTTTAGATGTAGAAGCAACAGAGGTAGAAGCAGCAGACGTCTCCATTCCATAACTCCTAGAAAATCCTCCTCTCCAGCCAAAAGTAGAATGCTCAGAATAAGTCTTAACATTTACCTTAGTGCTGGCATTTAGAGGTAACAACACTTCCTCCCAGCTATCATATTTAACTCTAGCCTGCTCACACAAAGAAAAGATCAAGGAAGCAAATCTCAGACCTGCAGTAGTAACGGTAGTGACAGAACTGATGATAGTCTTATAAATCAAAGCTCCTATGTTGATGAGCTTTTGTTCTTGGATACAATAATTTAATGCTGCTCTCTCTCTTTAGTCACTTCATTGAGATGATTTATTGGTAGCAGATGAGTAGAAATAAAATAGTGTCAGGCCTTTGAAGATGCACATAACTTTGAAGTTGGGAAGTTGACTCTCCTCTCATTAGTGACCTTCCAAAGTCCTCTCCCAATAGTCAAGTAATAAATAATCTCATCTAAATCTGCTTCAATCGGACTATAATTTGCATAAAAATATAACGTATTAGGTGGCAGATGATAAAACAAGTTGATTACCTCCGGTGAAAAAGGTACTAACTTTCCTCGAACCATGACTCTATTGTCTTCAGAGTCAGGGATGTTTGCATAGAACTCCCTAACAACAGAAATAACTACCACAACAGAGAAATAGTAGAATCGTTCCCACTGTCGATGAACGATCAAATCCTCTTCGTCTCCACCTGGATTCCTAAATCACCTCTTCTGAATCAGTTTCCGTGATTGCAACACATCATTATACTGATTCTGTGCCTTCGAACTAAAAAAATTACTTGAATCGAAAGGGCTCTTTCCTTTGCTCCTCTTCATTCTTCGTGTCATTCTACAAATTTTATAAATTCCAAAAATAACTTCAAAAATCAAGTCCAAATCACTAAACTAAACTTCCAAATCACTAAACTAA
>NW_018165556.1:181581-184302 GCF_001263595.1 Phalaenopsis equestris
ATCACTAAACTAAACATCCCAAGCAATTCTCATTTTTCACCATGAATAGTTCACTATGAATAGTAAATTTTTGAAATCTTCCAAATATGCTAAAAAAACATAGTAAAAATCCAAAATTTTTGCGTAGAAGTAAAGCTCTTACCTCAAGGAACTTGGATTTAGCAAATTTCACTTAATTCCACCAAGAAATCTTCAATTTAGATGTTCCCTAGCCTTCCAAAATTGCAATTTTGAGAGGTTGAAGGTGACGGGAGGAGTAAAAATGGTGATTTTTGGGCTAAAATTTCACTTTTAACCGTTCGCGAACAGACACTTAAGCGCGGGTAAGTGGCGCTTAGGTGCTTGCCTCACGGGTTTGCTCGTGTCTCCGGTTGGATCTTGTTTAAGCGTGAGATGTGGTGCTTAGGCTCCAGTGCACGATTATCAAAATTTTCAAATTAAAGTAAAATGCACTATTTTCCTAAGTAAACCACCCCTAAATGATCTCATAACACTTAAATGACTATTTTCAACTTTCTATAACTCCCCCTCTCTCTCAAAATTCTCCATAATAACTATTTCAATTTGAGGCAAAAAATAACATAAACTTTAATACAAACAAACTTATATTAATTCACAAACAAGTAAAAATATCTTAAAACATTTAATTCTCACTCCAAATAGTCTTGGATGAGAAAATTTTTCTAAATACAAATACATAACAATCATTTCACAATTAAACACATATAAGAAGTCATAAATACTAAAAATAAGACTTAAACACTATGCCACTTGAAAACAACAACTTCTAACACACAAATTCTAACACTAAACTTAATTTCATTCTTCGGTCAAAGGAACAAATTCCTGTCTTTCATTAGTCTCTCCAGGAATGTAGAGTTGATAAAACTGACGTTGGTGACGAGCTCTGATACTATCTTCTGCAATCCACTTCCGCTTTATGAACATCACCTTATCCGCTTCCCCTATATAACTTATGTGGCTGAATTGCATCTTCAATTGCCATTTAGTATGCTCAGATGTGCATGCAACTCAAGTACTTTAGTCTCCAATAAAGCCATAGTATTCTCAATTTTATTGATCTTCTCTGATATCTCTTCAATACTAACAAATGACAATACTAACATCTCTTCAATACTAACAAATGAACTTTAACTAATGAACCTCTTCCTCATTTTTTTCTTCCTTCTTCTTTAAATCCATCTCCCATGAAGACTTTTTCTTTAAATCCCACTTTCTCATAGAATTTTAGGGCTAGAAATGATCTGAGGTGAAATTCCTTCACAAATATTTATAGGCCTAAATCCTTCTAATAACTCCTGGACATGTTTAGAAACTGCATTGGCATGCTTTCACAAACTGACTGGCAGTTAAAACTTCTAGAATATTAATTTTGCACATGTGTTTAAACTTTCGTGTTTAAGCGTCGGATCTGGCGCTTAAGCTCCAGTGCACAGTTTTGTTCTAGTCAACTTAACATCCAAATTCTCATTCTAACGTGTCTTGGTCACTAAATAATGTTTTAAAATTATTACTAGCACATAATACTTTCAAAAATACTAGCCAATTTTCTTAATCATACAAAAAACAACAATCAAAATAAAAACACTCTAATAACTATGGGTTGCCTCCCACAAAGTGCTTGGTTTTATGTCGCCTCCCAGACTTAACCAGCGCTTATTCTGGGTGACCCAACATCATTCCATCATTAAGTTTATGCCGATCCTCTATAAAATAAGATTTCAATCTATGTCAATTAACTTTAAATATTTTCTCAAACTTAGGATCTTTAATATCCTTAGCTCCATAAGGATAAACTTTTATCACAAAAAATGTGCCCATCCACTTGGACTTACGTTTTTCTAGAAATAATCTTGCATTATATAGCAAAACTTGTTGCCCTAGCTGAACATTTCTAGTAAGAATCTTTGATCATGCCACATCTTCATCTTTTCTTTATATATCTTGACACTCTCATAAGATTCATTCCTTATCTCTTTAAGATCATTTAATTGCAATAATCTTTTCTCACTAGCATCTCTCAAATTATAATTGAACTCTTTAATTGCCCAATATTCTTTATTCTGAAGTTCAACTGGTAAGTGACAAGCTTTTCCAAATATTAGCCTATATGGGGACATTTTTATAGAAGTTTGCATGCAGTCCTATAAGCCCACAAAGCATAGTCAATAGTCAAGTTTTACTGACCAATCCATTTTTGTTGGATTCATAGATTTTTCCATAATTATTTTAATTTCTCGATTGGATAATTCAGCCAAAACCACTTGTCTGAGGATGATAAACAGTAGCAATCCTATGATTTATATGATATTTCTTTAATAACTTCTCCATTATGACCTTTCTAAAATGAATTCCCCCATAAGTATAACTCTCAGCATCCCAAATCTATAAAATATGTTCATTTTCAAAAATTTTGCAACACTATGAGCATCACATCGAGGTAAAGCAATAGCTTCTATCCATTTGGATACATAGTCCACTACTAAAAGAATATATAAATTTTTAAAAGATGGTATAAATGGTCCCATGAAATCTAATCCCCAAACATCAAACATTTTAATTTATAACATATAATTGAGGGGCATCTCATTTCTTCTAGAAATATTGCCCACTCATTGACATCTATCACAAGTTTTGATATAAGCATTAACATCTCTAAAAATTGTAGGCCAATAGAATCCAGATTGTAAAATTTTGTAT
>NW_018165556.1:185051-188849 GCF_001263595.1 Phalaenopsis equestris
TCCTAATTTCCCTTACATTTATTGGATAAGGTAAATTAGTGATCACTTGAATTTTAGCAGGATCTACTTCCATACGATTTTCTAATATTTTATGTCCTAATACAATTCCTCCTACTACTATAAATTGACATTTTTTCTAATTAAGGAGTAAATTTGTTTCTTCAAAACACTTGAGTAAATTTTTTTTCTTCAAAACACTTAAGAACTTTAGATAAATGTTCTAAACATGAGTTAAATGAAGTTCCAAACCATAAAAATTCATCACTTCAATCCCTTTTTCAATTAAATCACAAAAAATTGACATCATACATCTTTGAAATCTAGCAGGGGCATTACATAGACCAAAGCGCATCCTTCTAAAAGCAAAAGTACTATAAAGACTGGTAAAAGTTGTTTTCTCTTGATCCTCAAAAGATATTTTATTTGGTGATAACCAATATATCCATCTAGAAAACAAAAGTATTTATGCCCAGCTAGTCTATCCAGCATTTGACCTAGAAGGGTAATGGAAAATGATATTTCCTAGTGACAAGATATATTTTCTATAATCAATGCATGTTCACCGCCCTGTTACTTTTTTAGTAGGTATTAATTCATTATGTTCATTCACACTTACAGTTACTCCTCCTTTCTTAAAAATGCAATGAATTGGACTAACCCATGCACTAATTGAAATAGAGTAGATAATTTCAGCATCTAACCACTTTAAAATTTCTTTCTTAATGACTTCTTTCATAACAGGATTCAGTCTGCTTTGAGGATCAGCCCTGGGATTCCAGTTCTCTTCCATATGAATTCTATGCATACAAATTGAAGGACTATTTCTTTTAATATCAGTAATTGTCCATCCAAAGGTTTTCTTAAAATTTTTTGAAATTTTCATCAAGCTTTCTTCTTCTTCCATCGTTATTTTGAGGAAATTATAATTGGTGAAGTAGAGGAATCTCCTAAAAAAGAAATATTTTAAATGTTCAAAAAGTAACTTGAAATTAAGTTCTGGAGGTTTTTCAATTGATGGACAAAATGATTTATCTTTGTCTATTGTGTCTAAAATTTCAAAACTTTCTCAAACATAATTTGAATTTTCCTTAAAAAGTTCTTCACATCATTCTAATTCCTCTTCTTGCTTGTGTTCCAAATCTCTTTCTTCAGATTTTTCTTCATAAGTTGTTTTGAAATGACATTCACTTAGATATATTATAACATCCATCCCATAACATTCATCATCTTTACCTTTTACAAGATATTTCATTGATCTGGAAATATTGAAAGTAACAGTTTGATCATTGACGCGCATTGTTAATTCCCCTTTCTGCACATCTATCATTGCTCTTACTGTGGCTAGGAAAGGTCTCCCCAAAATGATAGGTATCTCTTTATCTTCCTCCATATCTAGCACAATGAAATTAACAGGAAAGATAAATTGATCCACTTTCACTAGGACATCTTCTATAACTCCTTTAGGGTATGTTATTGAACGATCGCTAACTGCAGAGTTACAGTAGTAGGGTTTTTTTCTTCTAATCCTAATCTTTGGGTAATGCTTGCACCTAAATCATATAAAGCTTCCCGTAAAATCTGTCTTCTATTGCACATGGAATTGTAAAGTGTTCTAGGGCTTCAAAGAAGAGAATATTTACTATTAATTTTTTTGAGAATTTCTAAAATTTTGAAAATTGTTTACCTCTATCTTGTTATTTCAATCTTTGAGGAAATAGAGGTGGTGGTCTTTCTATAGTAATTTTCATTGATTTAAGTGGATATTCTAAATCTGGATATATATTATCATTTCCTTTTTCAATTTTCACCTTCTCTTTTTCAACTTCGGTTTCTTTTTATACTCTTGATTCCAATTTTTTTTTGCATCTTAATTGAATAGCCTTAATTTGTTCTTTACCTTGATCTTTTGGATTGATTTCAACATTGTTAGGGAGAGTTCCTAAAGGTCTATTACAACTGTAGTAGCAATATGCCCCAATTGAGTTTCCATATTTTTAGTTGTAGCTCCCTGACTTTGTATGATTCCCTTGACTTTGTAATTGGTTCCCTTGACTTTGTAATTGATTCCCCATGTTTAAAACTAATTATTTTGTAGACAATTTCTTCTCCTTAAATTGTGTCTTACTATTAAAACATGGAGCATAAGAAGTTTTATAGTTGGTGTTTCCCTAGTTGTTCAAATTTTTCAATGGGTTCATTGAATTGTTCCCCCACTGCGGATTAGTAGTAGCAGTGTTATTATTATTCCAATTTAGGTTGGGGTGGTTTTTCCGACCGAGATTATAAAAATTCGAGTAAGGATTATTGAATCTATTATTTATAGCATTCAAGGTTTCATACGATGATTGAGAATCTACTATTTGTCCTAATGAATTTTCCTCTAACACCTAAGGTGTTTGATAATAATTCATTCTACATTGATCTATTTTCTTTGAAAGAGAAATAATTTGAGAAACTATCTATAGTAATGCATCAGTTTCATGAATATTAGCTACTTTTTTAGGATTCACCCTCTCAAAAATCCATTAAAAATTATTGGTAGTCATTTCTTCAATTAAAGCATAGGCATCAAGAAATGGTTTTGACATCAATGAACTACCAACAACGACATCGATAATTGATCTAAGACATCCAACTAATTCATTTAAAAAGTTTGAATTATTAACCAATCTAGTATAGCATGGTGTGGATACTTTCTTAAGAGTTCTTTAAATCTTTCCCATGCTTCATAAATAGATTCCCCTTCAAACTGATTAAAATATGTAATATCATTTCTAAGCTTTGCAGTTTTGGAAGGTGGAAAATATTTAGTAAGGAATTTTTGTGCTAAATCACCCCAAGCTCTGATAGATTCAGGTGCTAACGAATTCAACCACATCTTAGCTTGACCCCTTAGTGAGAAAGGAAAAAACCTAAGTCTTATGGCATCATCTGATACACCATCGTATTTAAATGTAGCACACAATTCTAGAAAGTTGGCAAGATGCAAATTTGGATCTTCAATTGGTGATCCCCCAAACTGATTATTTGATACCATTTGGATAATAACAGTTTTAAGCTCAAATGAATTTCAAGTAGGTTTTTGAATACTGAAATGAAGTTCATCTACAATAGGGTTGGCATAATCTCTTAAAGGTCTAAACTCTTGATAAATTTCAACATTTCGATCATTTTGGTTTGCCATTTCTGCAATTTTTTTTATTTTTCAAGATTTTTAATTTTTTTGGCTTTTTTTATTTTTCTTATAGTTCTTTCTAATTCAGAATTGTAGGGCACAAGTCCTTCAGAACCTGAACTACGCATACATTAACATAAAATAAAATAAAACTAAACACACACAAAATAAAATACAATAACTTAAAGTTTAAATAAGACTTTCTAATATTAGAAATTTTCTTTTAAATCAATAGATTCTTTACAATTTTCACTTCACTTCCCCGGCAATGGCACCAAAAACTTGATCCCCGATAACTTCTTATATGCAACAGTATAATAATAATTCTGATTATATTTCCTTATTTTGAAACAAAACCAAAAACTTGATCTTGAAGAAAAATAGGAATTTAGCTTTTAATTTATATATATTGGGATACTACGTAAGTATACGTATTGTTATCAAGTAATATAAAACTTTTTGATTAAGACCTGAATATCGAACCCACAGGGAAGATATGCAATATGCACTTTTTGGAAAACTTTTTATTTTTAAAAAGATAATTATTTAAACTAAAGATGTTTTCGTAGTAAATAAAGTTTAAATATTTTTGGTAATTTTAATATTTTGACAAAAATAGTACA
>NW_018165556.1:189120-189665 GCF_001263595.1 Phalaenopsis equestris
CGATTCCCTCCACATGGGGGCTAACATCTCGTATCAGAACCTAAAACAATAAACCAAATTAGGGGATTTAACCTGCCACTTTAAAGTCCTCTAACTTTACACCCTTCAATGAATATTTCCTTATTTATTTGCACTCAATCATATAAACTACATTCTCATTCATACAACCTCATGTGATTCTTTCCAATTGTTAACTGAGACAATACGAGCCCAAATCTCACATGTTCTCACAACAAATTCTAACATCTGGATTGGCCAAATCAAGTAGTAAATGAAGTACATGGATATAAATCATCACAAATTCTTCCAACATTAAAGATCAATACTCTCCACAACTTCCACTTTATTACTTATCATTTTTAGAAGAAAGATAAAGAAAACTACTCCATGGAGAAAACAAAACCAGACTTTAGTTTAAAAGTAGAAATCATTGTCAAACCAACAACAAGTCTTAATTAAAACTAAACGTAGTTTAAAATAAAAGATAAAAATATATCTCAAGTCCTCCACCAAACTCTTGAACTTCCTTTGAATCTCTTCTCTTT
>NW_018165556.1:189767-196859 GCF_001263595.1 Phalaenopsis equestris
CAATTTTAGAACTTTCAAAACTTTCCCAGTACTTTCAGGACCCCTTTCAAAGTCTCAATCTTCCTTCTTTTATAATTCTCCAAAAGGTACCTTGGTATCTCTTCAAAATGTGTCTTGATTCGATGTATTTCCCCAAGAGATGCATCCTTTCGCAATAACTTTCGTCCATAGTGGTTGTAACCACCTATTAAGCCAATAGGTGCTTCAAAAACCTCTTTAAAATTTGTAAAAACCGAATTTACTCATCCAATAACTGTCACGGGCGCTTAAGCGCATGGCCTCTGACGCTTAAGGGTGGCTTTCTCTATTTACCCGGTGCTTAAGCGCCGGATATGGGGCTTAGATGCCAAAACAATTTTGCACATTTTTCACCTATTTGCTCCAAATTTGATCCCTTTTCACTCATTTAAGCATTTTTCACCTTTTTACCTGTACCTGAAAGAAAAACACTAAAATACCTTTCATTAAAAAGTAATATCTCAAAAATAGGTATGTGTCTAAAAAAATTATATATTTTAGACGTATCAGGCCACACCCATAGTCCCATCGAGGATGAACAACATGAAGCTATTAAAGTCCATGATGGCCCCGTGGTTGATCAAGAGGATTGAGGCAAAGATTAGTTGATAGCTCACTTGCAGGCCCAACTCTCCTTTCTTACTGCCCAGATAGTGACATTGCAAAATGAAAGGGCAGGGGCCGATGTTGTTTCCCTCCCCACTCCGGGCAAGGCGCGCCCCACTGTTCTTTATGTGCCTTTGGCACCTTCTCGGCATGGTCATGTCATCTCTTCTAATGTTGCTCAGCATGAGAAATCTCTTCAGACTCACACCTACAGTCCTTGCATGATGGCAAGGTCAAGGCTGTAGCTCAATAGAGTGAGACTTATGTGCGAAAAGGTAGACCATATCCCGAGGTGTACAAATATATTTTGTACCCTCTGGGGTTTGTCTCCCCCCTGACCCTGATTCAAAAGGTTTGAGGGCTTTGGCAATCCTTGCCAACATATAGCCCAATTAAGAGCACTCTTTTACAACATTGGCAACAACGATGCCCTTTTACTTTGACTTTTTATCACCGGTTTAGTGGAGTTCGCTTTTGAATGGTATGCTGATTTACCTAATGGCACATTCAAGACCTTCGTTGAGCTAGAGGATGCATTCGTAAAATTCTTTGCAGGAACGCACCACCAAATCACTTTGAATGATTTATTGTTTGCCCAATAAGGACTTTTTGAGCCTTTGTTGGAATTTATTATTCAGTGGCGCAACTTGAGTTTGCAGTGCAGGCCCAAGTTGCACGAACAACATGCGGTCACATTCCTCTCGTGCAAAATAAAAAGCCTTTTTTTCCATCTTGTTGAACATGAGCACGATTAAAAACTTTGAAACTTTGACTGAAAAGGTGGCTAGTCTGCAAGATACAGTTGTTGCCTTCCCCTTTAAGGATACCGAGAAGGTCAAGAGCAAAAAGCCCGTCATGGGACTTCCAAGAATGAAGGAGGAGAGTTTTTCTCACTCGACATTTGATATAAAACACACGAAGCCTGTCATGTCTTTTGAGCAGGCTCGTTCACCCCCTCAAAAGTGAAATTCCCAGTCTCTTGAGCAGACGAAATCTAAGGTATATTCTTTTAGGAATGATTGCCTCAATAAGATGCTCAAAAACATGCTTAAGCAGGGGATGCAACTTCCACCTCCAAAAAGACAGCACGAGGAAGAAAAACGGACTCAACTATTGTCCATATCATAGGCATCTGGGGCATGTCCATGAAGAATGTTATCCTTTATGGATTGGCTTGAGGCTCTCTATAAGGCTAGAGAAATCAAAATACCAGATCAATACCTGGTGAAGCCTCATGGGAAAGGTTTTACTAAGATAGTGATGACTTCTTTGATTCCCCACTTTTCTTTCGATGTTTCTTCTTTTGCTTCTAGTTCTGGAGTGAATCGTAGTGCTCCTCCTGGCACATTTTGCAATGATGAAGCAATAAAAGAAGAATGTTCTGATTATGTCTCTATGTTTCATGTTTTTATGCTTGATGCTCATGACATTAGTGACTATGGTGATATGGTGATGATGATGAAGGGAAGGGGACGAGCAATACTCATTATTGTCCTCCTCAAATAGTAAATACCGCATCTACAATGATCTGAGTGATACATCTACTGATATATGTGAGTCCTTTGGTCCTGATGGCTTCTTTGATAAGCCTTTTATTGAATTTTTTGCTAAAGTCAAACCCACTGGGTCCTTTAGTGAGAAGGTTCAGGAAGTCCACCTCAGAATCAACAAACTTCTCCCTCCTAGAATTTCTTTACCCAATTCTAAGGAGAAGGGGAAAGGCATCATCACCCAAGAGGTGGATGACCACTCTAAAGTCCCGAATGAAGGGGCTAAAGAGCCTTCTAAGATTGTGGACTATAATGTGTTGGTGCACCTCAAGCGTCTGCTAGCCCCTTTGAGCATCTATGATGCCCTTCTCCTTTCTCCCAAGCTGAGAGACACTTTGATAGAGCTCTACGTGAGCCCGAGGCCTTCTACGCATATTATGCAAAAGAGAAAATGAAGGAGGTGGCTATTCCATTGGGCATGGTTTTCATTACCTTCACTGAGGAGGACATGCTTTTAGGCACTACGGACCATAACCGTCCCCTATATGTCACTGCCAAAATCTATGGAACTCCATTAAATCATATCTTAATTGATCCTACTGCTTCAGTGAATATTATAATAATTCAAACTCTTGAGTTTTTGTCCTTGAGCATGAGGAGATT
The DNA here is from genome assembly GCF_001263595.1 of Phalaenopsis equestris. Taxonomy (NCBI): domain Eukaryota; kingdom Viridiplantae; phylum Streptophyta; class Magnoliopsida; order Asparagales; family Orchidaceae; genus Phalaenopsis; species Phalaenopsis equestris. The sequence goes on from NW_018165556.1 coordinate 192,545, forward strand.
ATGCACCGACAAGATTATGCTCAATGGCTTTAATGAGAAATGTCAAAAGACCCTTGAATCCATCACTCTACCTCTCTAATTTTGATACTTTAAGAATGAAGCCAAATTTCATGAGATTGATGGGGATACGTCTTGACGGGCTCTACTTAGATGCCCATGGATTCATTAGTATGGGATGGTACCGTCCAACCTACGCCAATGCATCAAGTACATGCGTGGAGGGGAAGAGTTTTCCATCCTTAGAGATGTTCATCCATTCTCTATCAACGAGGTGGGAGTCATTGATGATGCAGAGTACAATGTACCACCTAAAACATCTATCCTAGTCTTAATTTTGTTGGCATGTCCACGGGCCCCTCCCCTTCCTATTTCTCTCCTCGTTAAAGTTAAGGAAGTAAAGGAGTAGAAGGAAAGGCATCGTGCTCCTATGACTTCGAAGCTTTGCCTTAGGCTCCCCATCTTGCCTGCAGGAAAGATGAAGATTGAAGCTATATCAGACTGTAAGTTCAAGCCAGATGAAGCATTATCGATAAGCAGTTTGAGCTGGGAAGATGTTGGAGAGGAGATACTTCTACTACCCTCGGCAAGCACAGTCCCTCTATTGACCAGACTTTCTTTGACGGATGAGGTACTGACCATTGACCCCATACAGCGAGGTCATTTGACCAGACTTTCTTTGGCAAAAAGCTCCAAATCTTGTAAAAATACCCAAACTTTTTAAAAAATCATTTCAAACACCTTGAAAACACCCAAATTACCCAAAATCACCAAAGTTGGCCAAATTACCAAAATACCCCTCATTGCCCCAAAATTCCAAAAATTCTTAAAAATCCCAAAAGTTTTCAAAACCTCCCAAATATTCCCAATTTCATTTTTCTCAACTATCACATGGCCCAATTTGGCCAATTTTACCATCTTTGATCAAAACTCCCAAATTGCCCTTTAAAGGCCCAATTTTCCTCAAATCACCTCAAATGTCTAGCCAATTGGTCTTAATTTACCCCAATTTAAATTATAAACTCAAATTCACCTTCAATATGACCAATATAGACCAAATCCAAACTCAATTGACTAATTCTTTGAGCCCAATTTTAATTTATACCAAAACCCTAATTTTGGCCCCACGACTTGGTTTTACCAAATTGAACCCATAGCCCACTCAATTGGCCACAATTTATGTTGAAAAATATTCATAACATCCCCATATATCAAAATCAACCTTCAATTGTCTTTGTTGAGACTTCAAATTTATTTGATTTCAACCTAAGTCCAAAAAGCTCTTTGTTGAGACTTCAAATTCATTTGATTTCAACCTAAGTCCAAAAAGCCCCAAATTTGCCCCAAATTGGCCATGTCCTCAAATTTCACCGAATTGATGGCCTTAGCCTCAAAATTTTCACACCATCCCTTCATGAAAAATCTTCACAACATCTCCCTTGATCATTTTAACCACTCAATTTAGACTTATCCCAAGGCTAGTCCAACCTAGATCAATGTCTAGCCCAATATGCCCAAATTGGCCAAATTTCAAAAGTCCCTCAAATTGACCTACCAATTGAACTCAAAATCAATTCAACCCTTCACCAAAAATCTTCATAACAATCATCTAAATAATGTTGATCAATCAATTAAGCCAATTTACATGGCTAACCAAGCCCAAACCCAAACTTTGATCACTTAAACCCTCATTGAACCTATGCATTAAAGATGGCCTAACTACCCCAAACTCATCAAATTAACTCCACCTCAGCCATTGGTTAGACCCTAAGACTGAGCCAAAACCCATCTAACCACCAAAACTAAGCCATGGACCAAAAGTCCCCCAAACTAAGGGATTTTATTCCCAAAAATGTTCATGCTTAAGATAGCCTTACCAAAATAAAGCCTAAAATCATTAAATTGCTGTGACATATCTAGTGGCTAGAAAATGGCCAAAATGAGAGCCATCCCAATGAGATTAAACCAAATTCAAACCTAGAGGCCACATCATCCAAAGTAAAGCTTAAGGCCTCTCTGCCCTCCACCTAAGCAGCACATTTCAACCCACAATTGGCCATGATAGCAAGCTTAAGGCCATTTTTATAAAATGCTCCCCTCCACAGCCATAGAGGGAGAGCTAAAAATTACTCTAAGAGACTTTCCCAAATTAATCCCAAAGCCTCTTTGAGACCTCCTCAGTATAGCCCAACCATCACATTACCCCGAATCCCCTTTTCGGAGCCCATATTTTGAGCTCAAAACCTTGCCAAAGATAGGAAAATACTCTCCACACCTCCACAGTCCACTAAACTCTAATTAAAATCACTTACACCTTCACAACAGTCAAAGGAGCTAAAGCCCCATCAAATTACCCTCTCACAGAGCCTCTACCATAGCTCTAGACCAACACCCAAATCCGACCGTGATCGAAATCAAATTTAGGCCTCACACCAAGACCAGAGACTCAATCCCTAGGCTCTTTGGATCACAAAGAACGTGCCAAGACTCTGTGATCGAAGCTTCACTTCTCAGAGCCAAGGTATAAAACTTCTCTCCCTCTCAAGCCTATTTTGATTCTCCATTCAATTAGGCTTAATTTAATTACATGATTACCATATGGATGTGTTCTTCTCACTTAGATGAGTTCATAGGATCAAACACGAAGTGATTTGGTTGAGTCTAAGCCGACATCTTAAGTTTTTAGGGTGGACGGTCACAGGATCACTCTGTCGGGGATGATGACGGGGAGCCGTTTGATCAAGCGTGTATCGAATGAATGGAGGAGATCGAGCCAGACAACGCTTCAGAACATAAACTGCGGGTCGAGTCAACAGCTACATGGATGGCGGCATCCAACCAGAGCTTGCCACGCTTGCCTTCAGAGCTGCCTAGGATCTAGTCAGCACGTGCTGTTCAAATAGATAAATAGGTATTTTTCCTATTTATTTAAATACTCCTAACTTAAAAAATTCATATCTTGGTGTAGAAAAATACCAAAAATAAAATAAAAATACCATCTTGCTCAGTGTACAGAGGAGAATAATGTGAAAATATATTTAAGTCCATGTGATGCATATCTTATTTTTAATTAATTAAACACTGATTTGAATCTTTTGATTCTCCATGCATGTAGACTTATCACCATAACTTGAATTTTTGGCATGTTGTAGCCTCTGTCAAGGGAATCATTCTCTGTTTTTTCCAAAGTCAAAGAAAGTACCTAGGCAGAGGATCACATTTTTCAAGTTTATGTGCATTATTTGCTTGAAATAATCATAGAAATTAGCATGTTGCTTAGAAAAATCCAAGAAATTTTTGGAATGTTTACTATGATCAAAGAACCTTTAGGAAAATTTTTCATGAGCCAAGTCATTCAAAATACACCTGATTTTTACAAACCCTAAATCACTAAGATAATTAATTTGGAAATATACAAATAATAAAATGACTTGATTTTTGATCTCCACTGTTATTTAAGATCCAGAGAACACATCATAAAAATTTCAAAGTATTTTTAGTTCATTTGATAACTTAAGTTGATTTTTAAAAGATAAATATCATTTTGGAACTTAAATGATTTTTAAAAATCAAAATATAACTCAAAATTTTATAAAAACTTATTTTTTGAGTTCTCTATGATCAGGGGTATTTTCTAAAAATAAAGTGAAATTTTAAAAAAAAACTCGATTTTTAACCTATTTTAAATATTTAAATAATTAAAAATCCCTAAAAATCACAAAAAAAAATAAATTCAATGAAATATTCTAAATGGTTTTTTAAGCACTTAGGAACAATTTAAATATTTTTCCTGGTTTTCTAAATAAAGATATTGAAATTTAAAGCTTGAAAATGATTTTTAAAGGCTAAAAATGAGTTTTCACTAAGAATAATTCCAATAAATCAAATAAAATTCAGAAAAATATAAAATCTTCTCCTCTAAGTTCCCTGACCTCAGGAGGACTATTCAAAAATACAAAACTTAATTTTCCCCATTTAATAAATACCCCATAACTTAAAATAATTCTTAAAATTTAAATAAATTTCAAAAAATCATGAAATTTGGTCCAAAGACTTCTCTAGTCTAGGTGTACCTCCAATAAAAATTTTAAGAAATTAGGATTTACCTTGGTCAAGTTAGGAATTTTCTTTGGAAAATCCTATTTTTAGATAAAAATAATTATATTAATTAAATTAAATTTTGAAAAATCACATTTTCTCCTCTGATGTCTTAATTGACCCATGAATGAAGTAGAATAAAAATTTTAAAGTCATTTGAATTGATTTTGACAAATTATGAAGTGTTAGAGCCTTAGGGGCAAATGTGTAATTTTGGAAA
>NW_018165556.1:196870-198683 GCF_001263595.1 Phalaenopsis equestris
GTAATTTTTAGTCGTACTTAACATTTAGGATTAATTCAAGGAGGGAAATGGGTAACCTCTGATCTTAATTTGGATGTTTGAAACACATGGGGTTAATTGGTAGAAACCAACCTCACTTTCTTAATTGAAAAAGATAAGTTAATAAATTTCTAAATTATTAAAATTTGGAAGTTTATTAAAATAAAATGGACCTAGGGCTTAGGGGTATGACTTTTGAAGTCAATAATTAATCAATTTAGTACCCCTATTTTAATTTTCAAATAAAATTCAATTCATGATTTATGCCACCTAAAGCTTAGCCTTTTCAAAAATAACTGAGACACTCACCTATGTCTTAAGGGCTTAGTAGTGACTTAGGTTAAATCAGGTTTCATTTAAATAAGGATTAGAAAAGTAAATATCAATTAAAACTAAGACGTATTTCAAACACTACAAGTCCAATTAGGACCAAAATTTGGTTAAGTGTTCCAATAACACTAACTTGCCTCTTTAAGGGTCTTCACCCACATAATTTTTAAAATTAAATTACAGATGATAATTACCTTAATCTTAGGGGTAATTGATACATCAATGCTCACTGAGTGCTAAGGGTATTTATAGGATGAATTATTAAGCAACATAATAAGTTTAAAAAAAACTCAAAATTTTCCACCAGGCAGCGAGAGAGTAGCACGGACCTGCTTCTTTCTCTAGATCTGTTGGATACCTCAGAGGTCTACCAAACTTAATATGTTTTGATTAACAAAATTATCCTTAATTAAACTCTTAAGGACCCACCAAGATATGACTTAGGGTTAGATAGGTTGTCAAAATTTTACTTCACTATTTCATATAAACTGCCTTAACATGCCTTTTGAGTTGCAGGTGGTGGAACGAGAAGACTCATTTTTTACAGTTTTCAGCGTTGTCTTTCTTGTACTGTGCTTTTATACTTGCAAACTTGCATGCTAAACAATGATGTCACCCTACATGAAAACTAAAACTATCATGATAGCCACAAAACCAAAACTAAAACAAAAAGCTAAAATCAACCAAGATAAAATTCACCCCCACAACATTCAAAATATAAGACAACTCAAAATTTAATCACAAACATCACATAAAACTACAATCGCAACTAAATTAAGACATCTGTATTGGATGATTGGGAATCCCTCGGAGGAGGTAGCCTACGGTTGCTAACAAGGCTTCCTATAATTAAGTTCCATAATTTCTACGGTTACTACGGTTGCTAACATGAAATTATGGAACTCATTAAGTTGAGTTTAGTAAGTTCATTTGGACTAAGTGAATCCAATAGAAAATAGTGGTGCTGGAACGAGGGAACCGTGGGATCCTAACCGGTGTTGCTCTAATCAACTTTAACATGCCCCATAAAATTTAATGAACTTCAACCATAGGGCCACCTGATTTGACATCATAACTTGACAAGTAGAAAACTCAAACTCATCGCAGCAAGGAGCTTGGAGCTAGCATGGTGGGCAGCACAGCTATCTTCAACAACAAAACCCATCTTCTCCGGCTAAACCAGTCTTCCTTCCCTAGAATTAAACAAAAAAGCCATAGGACTCTGAGGTTGCTAGCTTGTGCAATGTAAATCCTCACCTTATCTTTAGGCCTTTGTACAACCCTGCTATACAATATAAGCCCTAACTTGTATTAAAATTTTGAGGTTGTCGTCCGTCACGTCATAAACCCTTACATCTTCCAGGCTATTTGTGTGATCATTTTACACAAATATAAGCCCTAACAAATAAAATTGGCAGGATGAAACACCTAAATATTTCTCCTCAAAACTAAAGCCAAACAATAG
>NW_018165556.1:198911-214834 GCF_001263595.1 Phalaenopsis equestris
CGTCATATATTCCTTAATTTATTTGATCGAGCCTCATCCTCAAGTCTTGTGTTTATCCTTCGGGATAGATAAATGATTTGAGGTACAACGCTCTTTCATTTAAACTATAAAAATATTGGGTCAGTTTGATTTCATATTTTTATAAACTAAATATATATGTAAATTAAAACGTCCTTCCAAAGCAGGCGATGAGATTTCGATTCCAGTGATCAACAACTTCTTACGGGCAACTCCCCTCCAACCAAAAATTGCGTCGACAGCTTCTGGCGACTCCGCTGGGGACGAGCTTTTCTCTCCATACAAATCAAGAAATATTATCTTCACACCATCTGTAATATGTCCACGTCCCTCTTGGACCGAATTACCCTTCTTCCGTTGGCATACTTTACCCATTTCTGTCTTGGGAAAGTACAGCCAACTCCTTGAACTTCAGGACTAGCTGTTCAACCATCTTTGAACAGAGGAGTTCAGAAGGCCATTTAGGACCCCTTAAATTTTTATGTGGGGTCGGACCCCCAACAGGTGTGTCGGGAGACTAGTTCCACCTAGGCATTATCTGCCACTAAATAGGTCTCGCACTGGGTCCTAAAATACTTCACATCTCCCTTCCAAATTTGATTTGCTATTCTGCAAACTAAATCAAGTCATGTTGTGCTGCGCGCACTTTGAAATTTTCTTATATTATTTAAATTTTACACTTTTTCTTAAACAAGATTTTAAAATACCCATAAATTAAGACCAATCTGGTCTACAGATCAACCTCTACTTTCAGTGCTTGAACTAAAAATTACGAGTTTTCTGGCCATATAGCTAACCCCGAAACTTCCTGTTTTCAAGCCTGCTGCAATGGCCCACCCAACGCAATGGCCTACCCAACGCTGACATCTTCCTGCAACCTACCAACGAGTCATGAAGCCCTTAACTTCTCTCCTACCATCAAATTCAGAGCTGGATTTGAAGATCTCGAGGTCATCCTTGGGAAAGCCCCGTTTGTAGTGATGAAGATCGCCACTCCGGAAATACAAGAACCATCTATAGAATTCAGCTTGAACTGCGTTCAAGACTTCCCTACCTGCAAGAAGTATAAAACTACTACCATCGCGACACCCGCCAAAGTTGCTAGCCCCGCTGCTGCTAAGGGGAAAGAAGTAATGATTATTGAGGTTTAGCTGTCCCACCACCTGTACTTGAAATCGTATCAAGTTCGAGGACTGTACCACTGACCTGAACTCAAAGGAGGAACCGTAACAGAGAAGTTTGAAGGGCCATTACAGCCCAGGTTCCCAAGGAGACACCCGTTGAGGAAGAGCCTCATCAAGATAAAGAAGTGTTACAAAAAAATTTATCCACTCCTACGGAGGAGTAGATTCCAACCTCTGATGGATACCGATGGATACAAGAGTATCCGGAGAATTGCTGCCGCATTACCGTCACTTCATGGACAAGGTGAGGAGATAAAGAAGTTCACTCCTATCACTCAAGTTAGTGCAGTTTTCAGAAGGCTTGCTACCAAAGAGGGATGTAAACAAGTGGGAGATGCAATTTCCCCTTGCATGAAGAAGGAAATTTTGAAGGGCGTCAAGTCTGCTAGACAATCTCACAAGAAAACTGGAGTGCCACCTACTCGCATCCCCGTTTGGTTCCATTTAGAAAAGAGAGTGGATACCGCAGTGGTTATTACTGATCACACTGCCACCAGGAGTGCAGGTCGTTGGCCGATTAATTCAAGACCGGGTCCAAAAATCTTACCTGTCACCCATTATGGAGGCATTCCTACAATCCTAAAGGCAAAGACGAGATGATTACCTGACACTGTAGCCAGTCTACACCACGGGGAGCATACTTTCCCTCGACATACTGATGTTTCTACTAAGACACTCCATCCTTAGACATCATCATCGAATATGAAAAAGTTATGGGTACTCAAGGTCGCTGCACCGATACCGTCCTGTAAGCCCACGGGACAAGGACAGGAAATGAAACCAGAATCTGAAATATCTGACATATTTGCAATAAGAGCTGCCACATTGAAAAAAGATTTCATAAATACCCCAGAAGCCTTAACCTCACATCGAAGAGAATGCCATAGATGAACTGCATAGGGCTATCCTCCTAAGGGATGAGCAAGTTAGTCTACTGGAGAAAAGAATAGAAGAAATGACCGCAGATTAGAACGCCATGACCACCATTCAGGGGGGACAGTCACAGTCACCACAAATGACAGCTCCAGAAGCGTCAATCAGCCAGAAATCAAACACATCACAAATGAAAGGAGAGAGGTTTCTTTAGCAAACAGAGATGAGCGACCGAAGAAAGATTCTCCATCAAGTGCCATGCTAGAAAAGGAATTCAAGCAAATGGTTGAACAAGTGCGGGACGCCTTGACACACTCTAAGGGTGGTTCATTGGTCATAAAGGGTAGACCTTACCAGGAGGAATTTGATATTGTGCCTTTCCCCAAATGTTTTATAGCCCCAAACTTTAAGATATTTGATGGGAATGGAAATCCCAGACAACATATAGCACATTTCCGAGCCAGCTGTGGTAACACGAGGAATAATGAAGCTCTACTCTTCCAGCAGTTCGTCAGCAGCTTGTCAGGAATCGCTTTTGACGGTACGCTGTCTTGCCCAATGGGTCGGTTAAAACATTTTCTGAATTAAAATAGTTATTTATGAAAATATTTGCCGGGGCACAGCACCATGTGTCTATTGGAGAGCGCATGATGGAAAAGAAAGCCTAGAGCAACTTTGGTGGACTAAATTTTGAGGTGCAAAACCCTTAGCACGCCTTAGCATGAACTACAGAAACATCATGTGATTGAAATTTTACTCGAGAGCATTCACGGGCCAGTAGCTTTCATGCTTAAGGGACTCACCATCAAATCCTTAGAGAAGCTACTCTGTAAAGCCAGCAGTCTTCAAGAGGAAATTAAGCACATGGAGCCACACAAAAAGGCTAAGGTAACCAGAGTGTTCAAAAAGAAATCAGGAGTAGTAGCGACCATTGACAAAGGAAAGCAGCCGATAAAGATATATGCAGAAGAGAATCACCAGTCTCCATTATAGTACACTCATAAATAGAGTAGTCAATCCAACCAGCGACCGCCTCAAGAAGGATCACCACGAGCAGGAGATAAGAAAATGTCCCTGTCAGAACGACGTAAAAAGGTGTATTCCTTCAAAGATGAAGCTATACCTAAAATATTCAGAAGTTTGATGAAGAAGCTAGAGTTCAGACTACAAGATCCGAAGACGCCCGATGAGGTGGATAAGAAGAATGAACCAAATTATTTCCCATACCACGGGTTGCTTGGGCACACTATAAAAAAATGCTTCGTCTTTAAAGACTGGCTCGAGAAGAACATTAAATAAGAGAGCATAACAATCCCGAAAAAATATTTAAAAGAACCTAAAAAAGGTTCCATAAATATGATTTCGACCGAGCCAATCTCCCCAATTGATCTCCCCAATTGATCTGTATATTGGAATAAATGGATGGAGTACAACTTGGGAGGAGCTCAAGAGGGTCCTCAATCAAATACATGATCCATCAAAACAATCTTCTGTATATACCAGCGAAGAAGGATGGAATGAGGTTTGGAGCAGATCATCCAAGAAAATACTGAACAAGATCTAGTCTGCATCAAAACAAGTCTCCATTCAGAGTCTGCAACATACCAAGCCTGAGATGAAGGTTTCATCAGTAGAGTCGTCATCGTCAAGGACAAAAAAGAAGAAGAAAAGCTTCACTACAAAGATTGATAGCAGGGGGGCAAGATAGGGGCTACCTCTACTAGATTGGTTGTCTCAGGGAGAAAATCCTCGAACCCTCCTTTGACTTTGTATGATTATCTTTTTGTCCCTCCGGGGTCTTATGAATATAATGATTGTGATTTCGACTATGTTTTAACTGTTTCTGGTGATAGCGTAACTCATTATGACCAATCTAGCTTCGATCTCGATCCTGAAAGTGATCCTCAAATCATACTCAAGTCTGACAAACTCATTATCAAGTCCAATGAAGACATCAATGATACCTCTTACGACAACACCAATAACGAGGAGCCAATTCTTGAGCATCACGGTACACCTCATACCATCAAATTAGATCTTTCTGACAAAGAGGAAAAGACACCGAAAGATTCAACAATGATATCACAAGAAGAAGAAATCACAGAAGTTAACAGAAGTTAACTTAAGGAACTTAAGGAGCAAAAAAGTGTTACCACCAAGAACAGCTCCAACAGATAAAAGAAAGCCGATAAAGACCCGAGAAGAGATACCCCCACCTCCAATAGTGGAAGAACCACATAATCAAGATAAAATCAGAGGATAATACAAAGTAGATTACAATGTGCTAGCTCATCTTAGGAAGTTGTCAGCCTGATTAAGCATCTACGACTCTCTGATCCTGTTAAAGGAGATCAGAGGGTCTCGGGTTACAGCTTTACTTGACCCAGAAATTTGCTTAGCTCATTTGGCCAGCACATCCTCAGATGAAGTTTGTTTGTTGAAAGAATAGCCTGGGATAACCTTCACAGACGAAGACTTGCTGCTCGGTACCGCCGACCCCAACCATCCATTAGAGTTTTGGTAGATCCAGGATCATCACATAACTTAATGAGTCTACGGACATTGGCATATTTGAATATTGAATCTCAAGAGCTCACAACCAATAAAATTATGTTAAGAGGATTTAACCAGAAGGAAGAAAGAGCCCTTGGATCGATTACATTACTAATGAAAGTTGGAGAACTAATAACAACTGTAAAATTACACATCATTAATGCAGAGACCTCTTTCAATGCTTTACTTAGTCGATCATGGATTCATGAGCACAATGTGGTTCCATCATCTCTACACCAGTGCATCAAATACAGTAAAGATGGTCAAGAGAATTAAGAAAATTCCATCAAAGGAGACCTACAACCATTTTCAGTGCATGAAGTTGGTATCCATGAAGATGCTGCCTACTACGCGCCTCCAAAGAAGACTGTATTCTCTCGTTAAGTTATCACAAACAAAGATGAAGATTTAGAAGAATTACAAATAGGAGGCCATTCAACTCCGCTTCAGCGATCTTCCACCACTCCCTTACAATGAATTGGTGAAGGTTCTTTTAGTTCGTGCACCCGAGGTCGAGGCCAGGGACGTGGGCAAGGAAGGATCAATTTAATCATTGAACGGACTAGTCCAAGCATCAATATTGGTAATGAAGATAGTTATGAAGATGAGATAATGATAACAAGATGGAAGATACCTCATTACAATATATCCTTAGAAGATACAAAGAAGAATGAATATGAAACAATGTATGATCGGATAAACCACTATGTGAATGCTATGACCCATACTCCGATTCTCCCTCAAAAGGTTGAGAGTTTAGAGGTCAAGGAAGTACATAGTGTTGGTTCAAAGCCAATCAAATTTTACCGTGCTTCTACCTCTACTGAGCTTGAAAAACATGTAAATTTGGATGATGATCCTAATGAATTAATGGAATTGCCTTTTGGTTACTTCTCGCCTTGGGTTCATAACTTAATTCAATAGGTACACTTACCAATACAAATGCCAATAGATAAATTTCAACTTTTTGAAAACTTAATTCAATAGGTACACTTACCAAAACAAATGCCAATAGATAAATTTCAACTTTTTGAAAAATTATGGAATGGTAAAAGACAAACTCCAAATTCAAAAGAGGGTCTTGGATTTGGTACAGTCGGACCAGTCGATGATTTTGAATTTTGCATGGTTGTTACTAGTAAGTCAAGAGAGGATTGCCTAGATATAGAGGATGAGGATGACTCTACTGACCAACCAATAGAAGATGCTCCACCGTAATTTGAGGAGGAAATTAAATCTACCATTTATGAATTGAAAGAGATTAACCTTGATACTGGAGAACAACCCGACCTACATTTATAAGCTCTGTACTCAATGATGAAGAATCTTTACAACTGATCAAATTGCTAACATAATTGAAAGATTGCTTCGCATGGAGCTATGAGGAACTGCCAGGACCGTTAGAAGAGGTTGGAATTCATAAAATTGGGGTAGACAAAAATATGGCACCAGTGAAATAAGCTCCCAAAAGAATGCGCCTCGAAATAAAGCAACAAGTAAGCAGTCCGTAAACTCGAGGTGGATAAGAATATAACCCCAGTAAAACAAGCTCTCAGGAGAATGCGCCTCGAAATAGAATAACAAGTCATCGCTGAGGCGAAGAAATTAATAGACGCCAACTTTGTGAAAGAAGAGCAGTACCCCATATGGTTGGCTAATATTGTACCTTTTAAAAAGAAAAATGGATAGATCTGTGTTTGTGTCGACTTCAGAGATTTGAACAAGGCATGTCCGAAAGTCGAGTTACCACTACCCATACCAGAGATGATGGAGGATATCGCTTCAACTCATGAAATTTTCTCCTTCATGGACGGATCGTCGGGATAAAACCAAATCAAGATCGCTCTCGAGGATGCAACACTTACAGCCTTCAGAACACTAATTAGAATTTTCTGCTACACAGTGATGTCGTTCGGCCTAAAGAACGTCGGAGCAACATATCAACGTGCAATGACGAAGATTTTTTATGACCTCATTCACAACTAAGTAGAATGCTACGTGGATGATTTGGTCATCAAAAGTAAACAAAAAATAGACCATTTGCAAGATTCAAGGATCGTGTTCGAATGGTTACGACGATATGATCTTAAAATGAAACCCTTAAAGTGCGCCTTTGGTGTTACCTCTGATAAATTTTTGGGATTCGTTGTTCATCATCAGGGAATCGAGATCGATACAGATAAAATTAAAGCTATCTTGGAAATGCATCCTCCTAAAACCTTGAAACAACTACGTTCCTTCTAGGGGAAGTTGGCATATCTGAGACGCTTTATTTCTAATCTCTCAGGTAGGTGTCAGCCTTTCTCGACATTAATGAAAAAGGATGCCAAATTTATTTGAGAAGAAAAATGCCAGCAGGCCTTTGAGGATGTTAAATATTAAATGTAACCTCTTGATCACTAACTCTCATAGTCAGTTCTCCTTTCTGCACATCTATCAAAGCTCTTCTAGTAGCTAGGAATGATTTTCCTAAAATGATAGAAATTTTTTTTATCTTCCTCCATATCTAATACAATAAACTCCACAGTAAAGATAAATTTATCAAATTTTACCAAAACATCTTCTATAACTCCTTTAGGATAGTTATTGAACGATCAGCTAAATGAAAAGTTAATGTTGTACGTGAAATATCTTCTAAGCCCAACGTTCTGAAATTTGATAATGACATAAGATTAATACTGGCTCTTAAACCATATAAAGTTTTTCAAAAAAATATTTCACCAATAGCACAAGGAATTGTAAAACTTACAAGATCGTTGAGTTCTTAGGAATCTTTTTCTGAGTTATAGCGCTACACCCTTCACTGAGTTTGACAGTCTCATTATCTACAAACTTTTTTTTCTTATTAATTATATCCTTCATGAACTTCACATAGCTTGACATTTGTTCCAAAGCTTCAATAAATGGAATGTTTATCGTTAATTTCCTCAATATTTTTTAAAATTTTAAAAATTGCTTATCTCTATTTTCTTGCTTCAATCTTTGAGAAATAGAGGTGGTGGTCTTTCTACAGTGATTTTCATTGGTTTAATAGAACAATTTGACACAAAATGAAAATCTTCACCAGATTTTTCATTTTCCAACTCTTCTTTTTCAACTTTAACTTCAAACTTTTTTAACTATGTTTTCTAATTATTTTCCACTTTTACGTTGATTACCCTAAATTTGCTCTTTGTTCTGATCTTTAGAATTTATTTCAACTTTATTAGGCAACATTCTTGAAGGTCTATTGCTAAGTGCGGTAGCAATACATCCCAATTGATTTTCCATGTTTCTAATTGTAACTCCTTAACTTTGTAATTGACAACCCATTTGCAATATCATCTCTTCCATTGAAAACTTGTTCTCCTTACTTTGCAAATTATTAAATCTGGAAGGTAATAAGGTTTATAAGTTGGATTTCCTTGACTGTTGGAGTTTCCTAATGGGTTCACAGTGTTGTTTCCTCATTGCGGATTTGCAGCATTAGAATTATTGTTACTCCAAAATTTAATTTGGATGATTCTTCCAATGGATGATTCTTCCAATCGAGATTATAATAATTAGCATAAGTATTTTTAGAATGATTATTTATTGTATTTAAGGTGTCATAAGAAGATTTAGATTATATCATTTGTCCCAATGAATTTTCCTCAAGCATAGGTGATGTCTGAGAATAATTCATTCCATCTTGATATATCTTCTTTGATATAGCAGCTATTTGTGCAGCTAACATAAATATTACATCAGAATCATGAATACTGACTGCTCTTTTTGGATTTACCCTTTCAGAAGGCCATTGTAAACTATTAGTAGCCATCTCTTCAATTAAATAATATGCTTCATCGAACGGTTTTGACATTAATGATTCAACAGCAGCAGCATCAATTATCGATCTAAGAGATCCAAACAATCCATTATTAAAAGTTTGAATTATTAATCAATCTAGCAACACATGGTGTGGACACTTTCTAGGGAGATCTTTAAATCTTTCTCAGGCTTCATCAATTGATTCCCCTTCAAACTGACAGAAAGATGTAATATCATTTCTAAGATTAGTAGTTTTTTAAGGTGGGAAATATTTAGTAAAATTTTTGTGATAAATCTCCCCAAGTTCTGATAGATCTAGATGCTAACAAGTTTAAACACATCTTAGCTTTATCCCTTAGTGAAAAAGGAAAAGTCTAAGTCTGACAGTATCATTCGACACTCCATCATATTTAAATGTAGCATATAATTCTAGAAAACTATCAAGGTGTAAATTAGGATCTTCAGTTGGCGTTCCCTCAAATTGATTGTTTTGAACTTTTTAGATAATAGTAGGTTTAAGCTTAATTGAATTGGCAGCTACAATATTTTTTCTATACTTAAATGAATTTCATCTGGTTATTGATTAGCATTATCTCTTAAAGGTCTCTGATGATGTTCAACTTCATTTCTAGCACTACTCATATTGCAAGCCATTTTGTTAATATGTTCTATCTCTTTTTGTTGTTTTCGAATTTTTCTAATTGTTCTTTCTAACTCAGAATCGTAAGGTACTAAATTTTTAGATCTTACATTACACATAAACAGATACACTAAAAAATTTAAAATAAGCAAATACACTTACATAAGAAAATATTCAAACTAAAGTACAACACTTTTTCTTATTTTTTTAATTTTTAAAATAAAAATACTATAAATTATAAAATAACTTACTACTACTTTCTATTACTTCCCCGATAACGGCACCAAAAACTTGATGCGGGTGGATTTAGTGTGTTAATTTTGTAAATATTTTTCAATATTACAAAATGCACATAACAGATTCAATACCAAATATGCAAATTTATCCCAAAAAATTAACTTTAGTTAAAATAGTTTTTTCTTTAAAAATCTTTAAACTATCAAATTCCTTTTAAAAATAACACAAGTATACGTAACACTCAAGTAATAAAGGGCTCTAATGGAGTCCTAGATATGATCCCATAGAGAAGTTGGAAATGTCGGTAAATAAGTTCTTAAGATTACAATGTAAAGTGCAATTTTAAAAATTCAAAAAAGTATAGTGTGAAGTTTGAATATTAAGTAACAAGTGAATGCTAATTAAAATGTAGTTGAAAGGCAAAGTTATCTAAAATAAATGCTAATCTTTCAAAAGTAAATTTACGAAAATTAAAAGTAAGATGTTGTGACGGAAAGTTCAAATTTAAGAAAGCATCCTTCCCCTTTATAATGAGTATTTTGATTGTGAAGAAATTAAAATCATTTGCAAATATATTTAAAAACTATTTCGTGCCAAATAGGAGCAATCCTATTCTTTACCCTCTTCCAAGAACATTGACTAATTCAGAGTTTGATCCCTAATTATGTGGTTAGGTTAGGAGGATATTGGCTGCCACTCAAGAGCTCCCACTACTCTCTCCACTGAGGGCTAACAATCTCGCATTAGTTTCCAATCAACTGGAACAACTTGGAGATTTTAATTTGTCACATTAAAATCTCTAATTCTGTATCCAACAAAGTATTTTTCCTATTTATTTGCATGCAACCCCATGAATTGTAGTCTCGCCCATAAAATTGAATGTGACTCTTACCTTGTTGTAGAAAGCATAGTCTTTTCGGATCGTATGTTTCTCAACAAATTTTAACATTTTAATTGCCTGAAAAGTAAATGAAAATCGGAGTTTAAATCATCACAAATTTTTGACATTTAAAACCCTATAAAAAGAAGTCAATTGTTCACAAAACCATATCTCAAATGTAGGGAGAAGGATAAAGAAGGCTACCTAGAATTCATGAGAAGGATAAAACAAAACACAAATTTCAAAAGAAATAAAAGACACAACTTATCTCACAATACTTCCCAAGCAAACTCCTAGAAGTTTTCTCCATGCCTTTCTCTCTTTACAAGCTCTCTCAATTTCCACTTAGAAGGGTAATGAATAAGAAAACTCTCACTTTCCCTCTCCATTAATAATCCTTGAAGAAAATCTCCAAGCCCTTGACTTTCTCTCTCTCTCTCTAACTCTCCTTCTTAACCCCACACACCTCACACAACTCCCCCCCAAAACTCCTTTAAAACTCCTCTCTTTTATCAAAGGCTGCCTCCCTCCAAAAAGAATTCAAAATTCCCTCTAAAATTCTATCCAAAAGTCAATTCTTTTGAATTCAAAAGACATGTCCATTGATCCAAGAGACATATCCCTTCATAAAAGAACCTTCCAAAGTGTCTAGATTTATTAAATTACTCCAATGGGTATTTAGAACAAGCGTCCCTTCGAAAATTCACCCAAAATTTGTCTTGAGCTACCTTAATCCATAAAAAGTTGTCCCTGGCGCATTTGGCTCCAAATCTGGCGCATCATGCACCAACCCTCTGTCAAATGACGCATCTGGGGCCAATCTGACACATCATGCGCTAGTTTGCTGAAGACCACACTATTTTGGGTTTTGGCGCATCTAACGCCAATCCGGCGCATCTGGCGCCACTTCAGCGTATCTGGTGCCAATCTGGCACATCAACCGCTCAAATTCAAAACTTAGCTATTATAGCTCCAAATTTCATCATTTTTGCTACTTTTTCTTCAAATGCCTAAAATTGATATACGTGCAACAAAAATATGAAAAAACTCTTCTTTAAAGTGCAATATCACAAAAAATAAGTATAAAATATATACTTAAAATAACATATTATTTTGGTGTATCTGTTACCTCTTCCGAGGGACTCCCGTAAAATTCAAAAGAATGTTTTATGTTTAGTGAAATTTCAAATGATTTATGGTTACCATTGAAACAATTTATTTTAGGTTTTGAAAAAGTTGATTAATTTTTAAAAAAGTTGTTTTGATTTTTGCGGGTAAAGTAAAGTGCACAATTAAACAGTTATAATATTTTGTAATGAAAGTAAATTATAGAAATTGAAATGACAGAAATTAAATAATACTATTAAAAGTGTACCTGTCATCTTCTCCGCATTCCCGCTGAAACATTAGTTTTACAACATGTATATAATTTTGCAGGAAATTTAAATAAAATGCAAAAGTAGATGAATGTGTATCTAATAGACTCTAGACCATGACTTATTGAGTCCCGAAAAATCTTAGTGAATGATTTTAGAACAAAATAAAGCAAGTTCAATTTGTCCTTTAAAATGTTCAAGATAAAATGTTCAAGAGTCAAAATATCTAGAAGATTTTAAAGTGTTGAGAGAAGGACCCAGAACTACTTTGAGCATCCTTTGAAACATTTTGAGTTCCTTTTGAACTTATCATATTGTTCCAATCATTTCAATAAACATTTGAGGTCAAGTTAAAAAAAGTTACCCCGCTACTCGGTGGACTTTGACATTTTAATTATCCCAAGGGCAGGGTACTCAATTAATCAGTTGATATTTCATTTAAGAGTTATACAGGTGAATGCCCCTAAGGCAAACTCAAGTTATTAACGATTTTTGTGTCTCACCACTAAATTTGGGCTTGTAGTGCTTAGAGGTGTTTATCATTAATCATATTATCTTTCTAAATCTCGTCAAACAAGCATAAACATCAAGCCGAGATTACTACCAAGCCCTTAATAATTTCAATGGGAGAAAGTGTCAATCATTATGACTTTAAACTTAAGTTATACATATCCTTATTGAAAAATCATATCATCCAATTGTGGACTTAAAATTAGTGAATTGTCATCCTCCTAACTTAAGCCCATCAATTCATAATCATTTGATTTTGATTAACTTCTAAGTCTTGATAATTTAGAAAATTATAATTTTGTTTTTATCATGGAAAGGTGGCTTGCTTTATACCTTTTAACCCATTGTGTTTCAATCATCCAAAAATATTCATTAAGATAAAAATTACCCATTTTTCTTTTGGTTAATCCTAAACTTTAATAAAGGCACAAAAATCCAAAATGACCATTTTCCCCTTGGGGCCCTTCACTCCATAACTCATTAAACATATTTCAAATGACTTTGAAAATTTTAAAGTACCCTCTTCATGGGGCAATTAAAACATCAGAGGAGAAAAAGTGGTTTTTCAAATTTTTATTTATTTATGGGAAAAATATTAGAGGTTCTCATAGGTCACAGAAACACTTAGGCAAAATACCATAATTTTCTAAATTAAATTTTGTAATTACTTGTTGATTTTTTAGTGATTTGATTAAATGAAAAATATGTTTTAATTACAAAAAATTATTTTTATATTTTATTAAACCTCTTTGAGTTAAGAGAACTTAGAGGAACAAATTTTGTATTTTTATGATTTTTAATTTATTTATTATAGTAAAGAAAAATAAGAAAAATGCATTTTAAACCTTTAGAAATTTATTTTAAAATTAGGAAAATTAGGAAAAATATTTGAATGAGTCCCAAGTGTTTAGGAAACCATTAGGAAAATTTTGAAATACTTTTGTATTTTTGGAATTTTTAATTATTTTTAAATATTTTTAGTTTAAAATATAGCTCAAAAATAAATTATTTTATCAAAAATAATCTTTATTTTTCCTAAGTGTCTCTGATCACAAGGAACTCAAAAAATAACTTTTCATAATTTTCCTAAGTTTATTTAATTTAATATAATTATTTTTGTACAAAAATACAATCTTCCGTATAAAATCAACTTTAGCATCAAACTTAATCAAATAATTTTCAGATTTTTGCACTGAATCATAATGATTTTTACACACAATGTGGAATTAATTTCATTAATTTTTTATTAAAATTTAATTTAAATAAACTAACACAAGATATACATATTTAATTAACTATAGAGATGTACAAAATTATTCAGACCATCATAATATTTTTTCTAAGTTTCTCTAACCATAGGAAACCTACTAAATTTGGTCTCATAATTTTTTAAGTGATATTTTAATTTATATAATTAATTTAAGACAAAATAGCCATCCAAGCTTGAAAATTAGGTTTAGAAGCATAAAGATGCTCTCTAACCTTGGAAAAATCAGAGAACATCTCCTTTAAAATGAGGAAAAAGACCTAATAATCTCAAGTTATGATGAGCAATATTTAATAATAATAAAATAAAATACCACAAAGGCTATTTAATTAATTAAAAATCAAAGAGTCAACAAATATGTTTTATTTTTAGTCCACATTTATCTCTTTTGTTAACTGAGTATAAGGATAATTTTATTTTATTTTTATGATTTTTCTATGAAAAGATATGGTTTTTTGAATTTCTAGCATTGAAATAAATCATAAAAAGACCTACTTATCTACTTATCCAGCTCAACCTACGGCGGCTCTGAAAAGACTCGTGATCCTTCGCCATTCGACATCGCCAGCCATCTCAGCACCATGCATCTCACGGTTCACGTACCATATCCTCATCTGGCATAATCTAGAGCACTCATTCAATACACGCGAAAACGGAAAACATTCGTTAATCTTCCTCGATCTCTCTAACTTGACAGCCGTTATCTCAAGCTAGACTCAACCAAATCAAATGGATTTGTTCCTGCACCTTCATCTACTCAAGTTGAACCTATCTATACAGTTGATCAAGCATGACATACAATAAATACGAATGGAGAATTAATTTAAGCTCGATTTAAGGTGAGAGCTCAATACCTTTGTTTGAGAGGGGAGGCCTCAATCAGATGGTTGTATAAGCTTTAAATAAGTCCAAAGAACCTCCATATGAAGTCCTGGGATATGGTGAATTTTCTAGGTATGATTTTTATCAAAGCCAGTTTTAGGTGTTGGTCTAGAGCTAGGTTAGAGACTCTTTATGATGGGGCTTTTATAGGAAACCAACTTCTCTCACTCATGGCATGGCGTGTCCACAGTTAATTAGAGTTTGGTTCATTGTGGAACTGTGTAGAAATCTATCCTAGTTTTCCCTGAATTTTGAACTCAAAATTAAGCTCTCATAAAGGGATCCAGAGGGAGGGAAATGGTGGGCTTGAGCTTAGGAGTTCTTGAAGAGTGTCTTGGAGCAATTGGGCAAAGTTTCCCAAAGGAAATTGGCTAGATCCTTTTTTAGCCATGGAGAGGAGGGTTTAAAAAGAAGGGCTTGTGGTAGAGCTTAGGGATTCAATTCAAGTGTAATTAGGTGCTTAGGTGGAGATAATTTCAATTTGAGCTAATCATGCCATTAGATTCAACTGATTGATCAAGATGATGTAGATTATTGTCCCAAAGTGTTTAAAAAAGGTTTGGAATGATTTTGAATTGATTTGGAGGTTCAATTTGTTGGAATTTGGATATTTGGTCAATTTTAGGGATATTAGGTTAGACTTGGGTTCGAGTTTGGCTAGAGTTTTGTTAAAGCCAGTCGGCACTGTTTTGGTTGGAGGTGTTGCCCGTACGAAGCTGTCGGCCACCAGAATTGAAATCCCGTCGTCCGCTTTGGAAGGACATTTTAATTTATATATATATATATATTTAATTTAGAAAAACATGAAATCAAACTGATCCCATACTTTTAATAGTTTAAATGAAAGAGCACTCTACCTCAAATCCTGTATCCATTCCAAAGCATAGACACAAGACTTGAGGATGAAGCTCGATCAAATAAACTAAGGAATGTATGACATCTGTTTGCCGACAATTTCCCCTATTTAATATGAAGAATTAAATAGTGTTTATATTAAGATGGGTTCGGACAAGCTTCCTATAAGGGCAAGCCCCTATAGTTAATTATATCTTAAATGAACGAAGTCACCTAAGAATACTTTCGATAAGAATTAGGAAATATTATCTTCAAAGAGTTCAAAATGGTAGGACTTTTCAATGAGATCGGACGTAGATGTGTGAAAGGGGATTGGTTTAAATTTGGATAAATTTGGAATATTTTTGGAATATTTTGTTGTAGAGTCCAAAAGAGGAAGAACTAGGGGATATCATGGATCCAGAAGAGAATCTCGGTGACTTCACAAGTTATCCTAATGTTTGGCTTTAGTTTTAAGAAGAAATTATTTGAGTGTTTCATCCTGCCAGTTTCGTTTCATCCTGCCGATTTTATTGGTTAGGGCTTACATTTGTGTGAAACGATCACAAAGATAGCCTGTAAGATGTGAGGATTTATGTTGTGATGGGCTATATAAAGGCCTAAAGATAAGATGAGGATTTAAGTTGCATAAGCAAAATACCTCGAAGTTTTATGGATTTGTTGTTTAAGTCTTAGGAAGGAAGATTGGTTTAGCTGGGGAAGACAGGTTTTGCTGTTGAAGATGGCTGTGCTGCCCACCATGGTCATAGCGAGTTTGAGATTTTTAGTGTGTCAAGTTATAATGTCAAATCAGGTGGCCCTATGGTTGTAGTTCTTTAAATTTTATGGGGGCATGTTAAAGTTGATTAGAGTGACACCG
>NW_018165556.1:214856-215357 GCF_001263595.1 Phalaenopsis equestris
TCCATAATTTCATTTAGACCGTGGGAAAACTCGTTAGCAACCGTAGGTTACCTCCTCCGAGGGTTCCCGATCTTCCAATAGAGATGTCTTAATTTAGTTGAAGTTGTATTTTTGTGATGTTTGTGATTAAATTTTGAGTTGTTTTATATTTTGAATGTTGTGGGGGTGAATTTTATCTTGATTGATTTTAGTTTTAGTTTTATTTTTGGTTTTGTGTCTATCCTAATAGTTTTAGTTTTTTTAAAATTAAACAAAAATCTCGAACGTTGTTTAGCATGCAAGTTTGTGTT
This sequence comes from Phalaenopsis equestris, assembly GCF_001263595.1. Classification (NCBI taxonomy): domain Eukaryota; kingdom Viridiplantae; phylum Streptophyta; class Magnoliopsida; order Asparagales; family Orchidaceae; genus Phalaenopsis; species Phalaenopsis equestris. The sequence goes on from NW_018165556.1 coordinate 215,147, forward strand.
AACATCAAAAGTGTAATATGAAAATACCAAAAAGACGGTGCTGTAAACTGTAAAAGCGTACCTGGCGAGTCTTCTCGTTCCACCACCTGAAACTCAAAATGCATGTCAGAGCATTTATGTATATAGAGCTGGAAAAGTAAAGTTTTGGAAACCTTCCTAACTCTATATTGTGTATTGAGGGTCCTTAAATTTTAAAGATAATATTATTAAG
>NW_018165556.1:215425-257685 GCF_001263595.1 Phalaenopsis equestris
TCGCTGGGTGGTGAAACGCCTCGAACTTTTTTAAACTTATTATGTTACTTAATAACCGATCCTATAAATACCTTTAATGCTCAATGAACATTGATGTTTTAATTATCCCTAAGAATAGGGTAATTATCACTTGTAATTTAATTTAACAATTATGTGGGTGAAGACCCTTAAAGGGGCAAGTCAGTGTTATTAAGGTACATAGCCAACTTTTTGACTTGGGCTTGTAGTGTCTTATAGGTGTTCAATTTTTTCAATTATGTTTGCTTTTCTAATCCTCATTTAAACAAAATTTGATTTTGCTTAGGTCACTACTAAGCCCTTAAGATTTTGGTGAATTTCTTAGTCACTTCGAAAGAGATTCAATTTTAAGTTATGAAAATTCATTTTTGAAAGTCATTTGAACATCAAATAGAAGTATTAAATTAGTGAGTTATGGATACCCAAAATCATACCCCTAAGTCTAGGATCGTTTGATTGGTTAGACTTCCAAATACTGGACTTCCAAATTTCTATAAATTGAGGAGATTGTAAATTTATCCTTATAATTAAGAAAAGTGAGGTTGGTTTCTACCAATTAACTTTCTACCAATTAACCCCTCATGTTTCTACCAATTAACCCCTCATGTTTCAATCATCCAAGTATGTTGATTAGGTTCAAAGATTACCCATTTCCCTTTTAGGAATTAGGCCTAAATGCTAATTAAGGCTAAGTTTCTAAAATCATATTTTTTCCCCTAAGGCTTTATCACTTCATAATTTATCAAATTTAATCCAAATGACATTAAAATCTTTATCCCACCTCATTCATGGGGTTAACTAAAACATTAGAGGAGAGAATGTGATTTTTCATATTTTAATTTAATTTTTATAATTATTTTAATGCAAAAATAGGAAGTTTCAAAGAAAATTTCTAACTTCACTAAGGTAAAGTCGAATCCCTTGAAATTTTTCTTGGATGTAGACTTAGACCAGAAAAGCCTTTGGACCAAATTTCATGATTTTTTTAGAATTATTTTAAGTTCTGTAGTGTTTATTAATTATAAAATATTTGTAAATGCAGAATCAAAATAAGCTCGCGAGGAGGAGGAGTTTTATACCTTCGCTCTGATAAGGGAAGCTTCGATCAGAGATGCTTGGCATGTTCGTTAGGGTCCAAGGAGGCTAAGGATTGAGCCTCTTTTTGTGGTGTAAGGTCTAAGTTTGAATTCAACCACGCTCGATTTTAGGTTTTGGTCTAGAGCTATGCTAGGGGCTCTATGGAAGGGGAATTTGATGGGGCTTCTCTCTCTTTCACTGTGGTGAAGGTGTGGGTGAGTTTAGTTTGAGTTTGGTGGAGTTCAGAGGTGTGGAGAGCTTTGTCCTGTCTCCGGCAAGGTTTTAAGCTCAAAAAATTGGGCCCCGGTAAGGGGATTCAGGGCAATGTGGTGGTTGGGTTGCAATGAGGAGGTCTCAAAGAGGCTTTGGGATCAATTTGGGGCAATTTGAGGGAGTTGCTTAGCAGAATTTTCAGCACTTCTTCCATCGCCATGGAGGGGAACTTTTTATAAAAATGGCCTAAGGCTTGCTGCCATGGCCAATTAGGGGGTGAGATGTGCTGCCTAGGTGGAGGGCAGAGAGGCTCTAAGCTTCAAATGAGATAAGGTGGCTTCTAGGTTTGAATTGGGTTTAATACCATGGAGGTGGCTCTTGGTTTGGCAATTTTCTGGCCACTAGGCCGGCGGGCCGGCCAGGGGAGGTGGCCAGAGAGGTCAGGTGAGCCAAGGGAATATGTCACAACAATTAAATGTGTTTGTGCTTTGTTTTGGCAAAAATATCTAAGGCTTAAGCAAATTTGGCATTAAATCCCTTAATTTCTGGGACCCTTGGTCCATGGCTTAGCTTAGGTGGGTTCATGGGGTTTAAGCTGGTCACTAGGGTCCAACTAGTGGTTGTAGAGTCATTAATTTGGTGACTTTAGGGGATGTTAGGCCATCTTTAGTGCATGGGTTCAATGTAGATTCAAATGACCAAGGATTGGGTTTGGGATAGGCTAACCATGTCAATTGGAAAAAATGATTGGTCAACATTATGTAGATGATTGTAATGAAGATTTTTGGTGAAGAATTGAAATGATTTTGAGTTCAATTGGGGGGTCAATTTGGAGGATTTTTGAAATTTGGTCAGGTGGGGGGTCAATTTGGAGGATTTTTGAAATTTGGTCAATTTGGGTATGTTGGGATAAACTTGGGTCTATTTTGGGCTAGCCTTGGGATAAGTCTAAATTAAGTGGTCCAAATTATCAAGGGAGATGTTGTGAAGATTTTTCATGAAGGAAATGAGTGGAAATTTTTGGCCTAAGGCCATCAATTTGGTGGGATTTTGAGATATGGCCAATTTAGGGCAAAATTAGAGGGCAAAATTAGGGCTTTTTGGATTAGGGCTTTTTGGACTTAGGTTGACATTAAATGAAATTGAGGTCTCACCAAGGATAATTTAAGGTCACTTTTGATGTATAGAATGTTATTAAGAGTTTGCAATATAAATTGTGGCAAGTTTACTAGGTCATATGCTCAATTTGGTGGAACCAAGTCATGGGGACAACATTGGGGTTTTGATTTAGATCAAAATTAGGCTCCAATTATGGGCCAATTGAACTTGGATTTAGTTTATTTTGGTCATATTAAAGGTTAATTTGAGTTTATAATTGGATTGGGAAAAATTTGGGCCAAATTGATAGACATTTGAGGTGGTTTGGGAAAAATTGGGTCTTTTGAGGCAATTTGGAGAGGCAATTTGGGGGTTTTGGTCAAAGATGGTCAAATTGGTTCATGTGGTAGTTGAGAAAAATGAAATTGAGAATATTTGAAATATTTTGGGAATTTTTTAGCTTTTTTGGAAATTTTTTGGAAATTTAGGCTAAGGAGGGGTATTTTGGTAATTTGGCAATTTTTTGGTGATTTTGGGTAGCTTGGGTGTCTGGAAGATGTTTGGAATGATTTTTGAACAAATTTGGGTATTTTAGGTAAGTTTGGGATTTTTTTCCAAATTTAGGTTCCCAAGGGTAACAAGGTAATTTGGGGGAGTTTAGGGGCAAAAGGTTAGTTGGGCATTTTGGTAGAGTTGGGGAGCCAACCATCTCCAATAAGCCATGGACTAATGGAAACCCCATTTTGGGTCTTCTATGCACTGTTCTTAGCTAAACCCTAGCCTTGGGCTAGTGGGTTTAGAGGACCACCTACATGAGTATCCCAAAAGATCAAAGGACCAAAGTCAAGAAATTCAAAGTCAAGAAATTTGGATTTAGGATTGTGAGCGAGAGTGAGTGCAAGGGAGTGCTTTAGTCCTAGACCAACACCAAGGGTCAATACTAAGGCCCAGCAGTCCTAAGGGGACTCATCTTGAGCTCCCCCATAATGACCCCAGCTACTAAGTGCTAGAGGTTATGACTAATATGCAGAACTTCAAGTTGAGTAAAGAGGAGTTTTGGAATTTCTAATGGTGAGGGTTCCTCTTCTAGTTTTCTAAGAATAGTCAATAGGAAAGTCCTATGGTTAGACCCTAGGCTACTAAAGAGGAAAAACTAAACCTCAACAAAAAGTGAGGTCAACAAGGCCTAATAAATGGTTCAATTTGGTCCTCAAAATTAACATAAAGAGTTTTGGATAGAAATTGATTAGAAATTTTGGAGTTATGGGGTTCAAATTGGTTGAAATTAGGGACATGGCTAATTTGGGGAAAAATTGAGGGTTTTGGTCCAAGTTGATTTTGACTGAAATTTAGGCTTGTCCAGGGCCAATTGAAAGTTCAATTTGATATGTGAAAATGTTTTAAAGAGTTTATGATGCAAAGTTGGGGCAATTGGACAGATTTGGGTGCTTAATTAAGTGAGATTTTGATTTTGGTTCAAATTGGGGCTTTTTGATTTGTGTTGAAATTAGATTCAAATGTGGGTCAATTGGGCTTGGATTTGGTTTCAATCAAGCTTGTACATGGTGAATTTGAGTTTGAGACTAAAATTGGGGAGAATTGGAACTTAATTGGTGAACATTTGGCGTGAATTGGGGTAATTGGGCATTTAAAGGAAACTAGGTCAAATTGGGCTCAATGGAGTGGTTCAAATTGATTTTAGGGACATTTAAAGTGATTTTGAGGGTTTTGAGACAATTTTGGTCACTAGGGGTATTTTTGTAATTTTGGTAAAATGAGGGGTATTTTGGTAATTTTGAAAATTTTGTGGTGTTTTGGTCAATGTGGCCGGTTTCAAAGAGTTTGAAATGATTTTTGGACAAATTTGGGTATTTTGGAAATTTTGGAGTTTCAAGGGTTGTTTGATAATTTGGGTAGATTTGGGGAAAATGGCTAAGTTGGGTATTTTGGTAAAATTGGAGTGTCAATTGGAGTGTCAATCACCCTACTTGAGCTATGGACCAATAGAATTCCCTACTTTGGGTTCTTCATGTACTAGTCTTTGTTAAACCCTAGCTTAGGGCTAAGGAGTCTAGGGGACCATCTACACGAGTCTGCCAAGGGTCAAGGCCTTCTTGGGTTTAAGGTTGTGAGTGGAAGTGCATTGTGCAAGTGTGTGTGTGAGATAAACCAAGACCACACCACCAGAGAGTTAACCTAAAGGCTAAGCAGTTCGATGGGGACTTTCCTTGAGCTCCCCCATATTGACCCCACCTACTAAGTGCTAGAGGTTATGACCAATATTTGGAACTTCAAGTTAAGCGAAGAAGAGTTTATAATTTCTAATGGTGAGGGTTCTTTTTCTAGTCATCTAGGAATAGTCAACAGGAAAGTCCTATGGCTAGTGGCTACGAAAGAGGAAAAACTAGACCTCAACCAAAAGTAAGGTCAACAATGTGTCCTTCTGATGCAGGAGTTTGACTTTGAAGTGGTGAATAGGAAGGGTCTTGATAATCAAATTCCTAATCATTTGTTAAGGTTAGAACAAGTAAATTATGATGATTATGATATTAAAATAATTAAAATTTTCCTAATGAACAGCTATATGTAATTATTGAGTGGTTCGTTCCGTGGTATGATGATATAGTTAACTATAAAGTTAGTAATATTTTACCCTACGGAATAACATGCCGCCAAAAGAAGAAGTTCATTCATGATGCAAAATTTTACTTCTCGGATTACCCCAATTTATATAAAAATGTAAGAATCAAGTTATCCAAAGATGAGTACCATTTGAAGAAACCCATAAAATTATTCAAAAATGTCATGAATCTGATTTTGAGGGACAATTTGGGATAGATAAAACTGCATTAAAAATTCCACAATCTGGATTTTTGGGCTTACTTTATTTAAGGACGTTAATATTTATATAAAAGCATGTGATAAACGTCAGAGAGTAGGTAATATTTCTAAAGGGAATGAAATGCCCCTAAAGTTTACTTCAGAAGTTGAAATATTTTATGTATGTGGTTTGAAATTTATGGGACCATTTATAACATCTTTGGAAACATTTTTTTTTTATAAATGTAAATTATGTTTTCGAATAGATTGAAGCTGTTGCTTTTCCCCACTGTGTTGCTCAAAGTGTTGCAAAATTTTTAAAGAAAAATATTTTCATCAGATTTAGAATGCAAAGTGCGATCAGTATGGATGGGAAAAGTCATTTTAAGAACTTAAGAATTTAAACATTAACTGAAAAATATGGAATTAAAATTCAACTTACCACAGCTTATCATCCTCAGACCAGTGGTATAGCAAAAGTATCCAATTTGGAAATTAAAAGAATATTGGAAAACACTGTAAATCCTAATAGGAATGATTAGTCTGTTAAACTTAATTATGCATATGGCTTTATAGGAATGCTTATAAAACTCCATAGGAATGTCACTATATAGGATCATATTTAGAAATGTGTGTCACTTTCTAGTTGAACTGGAGCATAAAGCTTATTAGGTTATTAAGTAATTAATTATAATTCAAAAGATGCAGGCGAAAAACGATTATAGCAATTAAATAAGCTTTAAGAAATTAGAAAAGAATCTTATGAGAATGCAAAAATTTATAAGGAAAAGATTAATTTTTGGCATGATTGAAAGTTTTTAAAAAAAGATTTTAATCCTAGATAAGAAGTTTACTTTTTAATATAAGATTGAAATTATTTCCTAGAAAACATAAGTCTAGGTTGCCAGAGTCTATTATTCTAATAAAGTCTATCTGTATGGTGTTGTAGATATTGAAGATCCAAAAACTAAAAGCATAATTAAAGTAAACAAACATTGATTGAAACCTTACATATGTGGAAAAAAGCCTTTATATGAAGAAGTCCTGATGTTGGGTAAACCCAAGTAAGACATTGGATACATCAGGTTGACGACGTTAACCAAGCACTTCATGAGAGGAACCCATAATTTCTTTATGGATTGATTATTGTTGTTATATGGACCATTTGAGGTAGAAATGAGACCAAAAAGATTTAAAAAGGCACAAAAAAGTAATTTAATGATCAAAATTAGATTGGAACTTAAAAATTAGACGCAAGGCAAAATAGCGTTTATTTGGGCACTGACACCTAGGCACCAAAACCTAGAGACTAAGAACCAGTTTGCAGTAGGTTCGGTGCCATGCACCACAATCTGGGCCCTAGGCACCACAATTTGGAAATCATGAGTAAACAACCCCTTGGCAGTTTGAACCCACTTCTTTCCTTTAAAATCACTGTAAACTAGCCTAAGGGACTTGACACTTCATATTCTCGGTCTAAGAGAGTAATAGGTCTGAGAGAGTAATTTGGTAGAAGAAAGTGATTACTAGAACCTTTTTTTCTTGTACAAATGGAGAGCAAGAGCAATGTTGGGTTTGATGGATGAAAATTAATGCACAAGGACGCACAAACATACATCAACAAATTCCTTGCGCATAGTTATTGAACTCACTTTTGGTTGAGGTTTAGTTTCCTCCTTAGGAGTATAGGGACTAGCCTTAGGATTTCCCTGTTGATTATTTCTAGATGACTGGTAAAGGAACCCTCACCATTAGAAACCCTAAACTCTTCTTTGCTCAATTTGATGTTCCACATATTAGTCTTAACCTCTAACTTTTAGTAGGTGGGGTCAGTATAGGGGAGCTCAAAGGGAGTTCCCATAGGACTATTTGGCCTTAGTCAGTTTCACACATACACACACTTGATACCCCCCCCCCCCCCCCTCACACTCCCCCCCACTTACTCTCGCAACCTAAGGCTTTTAGTCAAATTTGCTTAGTTGATCCCTTAACTCTTTGGGAAACTAATGTAGGTGGTCCCCTAGACCACTAGGCCTAGGCTAGGGTTTAGCTGAGACCAGTAAATGGAGGACCCAAAGTAGTGAATTCTATTGGTCCATGGCTCAAGTAGGGTGGTTGTGTGGTTTGCAACCCCAATCCTACTAAAATACCCAATTTAGCCTTTTGCCCCCAAAACCTACCCCAATTTACCAAACTACCCTTAAAATCCTAATTTTGACCAAAATCCCAAAAATTACCCAAAATACCCAATTAATCAAAAAATCATTTAAACCATTTGTAACAGCCAAATTACCCAAAACTCCAAAATTTTTAAAATTACCAAAATACCCCTTGGTGACTCAAACTATCCTAAAACCTTCAAAATCATTTCAAGTGTCCCCAAAACTAATTTTAACCACTCCAATAAGCCCAATTTGACTTATTTGACCAAGTTTGACCAAAAACCCTAAATTGCCCTTAAAGGCCCAATTACCCAAATTCGCCCCCAATGTCCACCAATTTGATCCCAATTTTTTCCCCAATTCAATTATAAACTAAAATTCATCATGCTTGAAATTTATTGAAGCCAAATCCAAGTTCAATTGATTCCAATTTCAATCTCAATCTCAAAAATCCCTAATTTGACCCCAAGCCAAAGTTTCACCAAATTGAACCCCCAAACCTATCTAATTGCCCCTATTTTTAATCATAAACTCTTTAAAACACTTACCCACATCAAATTGAACCGTTAATTGGCCTTATAAAAGCCCTAATCACACTAAAATTCAACTTGAACCAAAACTCCCGATTTTGCCCCAAATTCTAAATCCCACTCTATATGAGCTATGGACTAATGGTTCCTTGATTTAAGGGATCTCCTCCCTTATTTAACTTAAACCAAGATACACTTGCATCAAACTTACTATTAAGAGTTAATCATTACTAAACCTCTTCTGACTCCCCTGACTCCTCTGACTACCACCCCTGGCCCTACAGACCGGCCTAATGGCCGAAAACACCCAAAATGAGAGAGCTCTCTTACCCAAATGCACTCAAATTCACCCATCCAAGATGGCTCATTTCAATTAGTCTTTGACACTCTTCAGTCCTCCACATAAGCTGCTAAGTGAACTTGAATTGAAGTCCTAAGCTCCACCCCTTCCATGGATATTTAAACTCCCTCTTTAATAGCCAAGGAGAGAGCTAATCAATTTCCTTAAGGAGAATTTGTCCAATTATTTCTACAGACTCTTCAAGAACTCTTAAACTCAAGCCCACCATTTTCCTCCTCTGAATTCCTCTGCTTGAGCTCAATTTTGAGTTTAAAATCCAACGCATTTTCTGTCATTCCAAAAAACCCCACCAAGCTTCCAATTAAACCTTTCAAAAGCTACCTCATACCAAAATAGGAAGTTCACATCAAAATCCTCCTATGTTGAGCTGTCTAACCCACTCCTAGACTAAGGTCGTTCTACCTTTTCATTGAACTCCTACCTATACTCTTTTTTAGCTTAAACAGACACTTCGAGGAGCTTCTCCAGCTCACAAGAAAGCTTCCACAAGACCCCTTGGGCTAAGGTATAGACCATGAACCCTAATTTTGAGCTTAGTTTCACCAATTATGAAGAGAACTTGTATTTCATAGTATTGTAACCATATAGATGTCTTCTACTAGTGTAGATGAAGGTGTAGGAACAAACCACACTTGATTTGTTTGAGTATCGAGCGAGATCTTAGGACTAGAAGTTGGACAGATAATGGGTTTGAATAATCAGAGACGATGATGGAGGACCGTCCGATCGAGCGTGTATCGGATGGACGGAAGAGATCAAATTATAATTTTTTAATTAAAACATGGTGAAATTCTTAAAAAATTATGGCTTTTTATCATAGGGGTGTCCTCTAACCTTGAAAAAATTTGATAGCATCCCTAGAGTCATTAGGAATAAGCCCTCAAAATTTCATGTTATTATGACAATTATTTAATTAATTATGATTAAATTTGTCTCTGGAAATTTTAACTAATTTAAAATAAAATACTTAATAAATATTTTTAATTTTTTGTTCATTAAATTCTCTTCTATTCACTAAGTACAAAGATATTTTTATTTTATTTTTATGATTTTTCTACACCATCATATGAATTTTTTAAGTTAAATAGCATTTTTTATATTTAATTAATTCAAAAAAACTCTATTTATCTACTTTTCCATATCGACGCTGACTAGATTATCATATCCATTGAAAATCCATATGATGCGCTCCCATTCGTGGCACTTTACATGTTGGCCATTGACTTAACCCTCAATTCATGTTCCATCTTCTCGTCTAACCTGATCTCTGTCATCCACTTGAATGCATCCATAGAACTAGATATGCATGAAATATAAATTTCTTTTGCAAAGGTTGAAACTGATGAAAACTTAGGGATTTTTCAGCTATATGTTTTCCCAAGAGGTGAGGCCTCGATTAGACTAGTTGATAAGCTTCGTTTTGGTCCCACAAAAGTCCTCTGAGTGTCAATTTGCTCTGTGGTTGGGTCTAGGTGTAACTTTGGTCGGAGGGTGGCTTGAGTGTGGTCTAAGGTTAGGTTAGAGAGCTTGGGAATGGGGGCTTTTGATTGAGGAAGTGATTTATAGGTATGGTGAAGCTTTTTGAATGGTTGATTTGGAGTTTTGAGATGTTTGTTGAAGTGGCCATAAAAGCCTTAGATTTGAGCTTGGAAATTAGAATTTTTTTGTCGGTTTGATGCCTGAAAAATTGTAGAAATGAGCTTTGTGCGAGTGCTAGAAGGGTTTGGAGACAATTGGGTAGAGTTTCCCCTAGGTTAGTGCACTTCTCCTTTTTTGGTTGTGAAGTCATGATGGTTTTATAAGCCCAAACATGTTGGTCAAGTGGGCAAGCTGAGGTGTCCAACATGTTGTTGAGGTCGAGGGCTGATAAGGGCAAGAATCCAATTGGGATGGGTAAAATTGTGAGTGTTGACCATGGTGGCTCCCATTGTGTTTAGGTTTTCTGGCAGCTAGGGTGGCCGCCAGGCCGAGAGTGATTGCTAGCTAGCTCAGGTAGGTTAGGGGTTGAGAGTTACAAAGGAAAATGGGTTTTGTCAAATGTCCAAGAGTGGATTGAAGTGGTATGGGTATTGGGCCACTTTTGGGTTTGACTTGGGTTAGGTCCATGGAAAGGGCTTGTTCATCTTCCCATGGTGGCTGGTGTGATTTTTTGGCTTTGGGTTCAGATCATGAAGTGCCATCCATGAGGCTAGGGTTTGAACATAGACTATAAATGAGGTAAAGCACTTTCTTGGAGGCTGAAAGTAGGTTCGCCTTTTGCAATTTAGGGTAGAATGTCATGTTTGGGGCTAAGGAGGCTTGCATATGGCTTGGTTATTTTCATGAAGAAGGAAAGTGGAAAATGGGACACTTTGTGAGGTTTTGTCATGAGGCCAAATTTGGTTTATTATGTTATAAACTTTAGGAATTAGAGTTTGATTTTAATCAAATGGATGAGGGGAATTCCATGTCATGTGGACTCATTTAATTTTGAAGAAGGTTAAAAGTTGGGCTTGGAATTTGGGCTTTTAAATTTAATGTGAAGAGTTTAATTTTGGCCTTAGAATTTGGGCTTTTGAATTGGTATGGTGGGATTGGTGGAGTTTAAATTGGGTTGAAAATTTGTCATGATAAATTTCATAAAGCCTTTATTGGAGGTAGAGAAAATTGGATAATTTGGGAATTTTGGTGAAAATCAAACAATTTGAGTAAAATTGGGCATTTTGTAGAATTTGTTGAATTTGGTGAATTTTGGGTGAATTGAGGTAATTTGGATGGCTAGGATTGGTTTTGCTGAGGTTTTGAGTGAAATTGTGGATTTTAAAAATTTTGGTTATTTTTGGAAATTTTAGTAAATTGGAGAAATTTTGGGTGTTTTGTAGATTTTGGAAAATGTTGGATGGTTTTAGGTGGTGAGCATGCAAGCGATGTAAAACCTTCCTAAAAGTCATATGAGCCTTATGAAAATTCATCTTGAAGCCCCCACATGTTAGTCTTAGTCATCCTAACCAAGGGTTAAGGACTTAGGACCACCCCCATGGGACTTCAAAAGAGATAAGGAGTGGTTGTGGACCTCAAGGGGGAGATGGCTCAATTTGAGTGAATTGATGGTTTTGGGTGTGCTAGGGAACTTGTGATGATTTCAAGTGTGTGTGTGCAAGACTAAGCCACCTAGGGTTGAATTAAGGCTAGTTGATCCTTATGGGAACTCATTCTTGAGTCTTCACATGTTGGTCTTAGCCATCACAAAAGAAAAATGAGAGCTTGTGACCATACATATGGGACCTTACAAGAAGATTCAAGAAGTGTTTAGAATTTCTATGTGGGTGGGTTCCATCTTTAGTCATCTAAACAAGTCAACATGTAAGTCCTATAGCTTGATCCTAGGCTTCTAAAGAAGGGAATTATACCCCATAAAAATTGAGGTCAACAGGTAATGTTACCTTTGAGGGTTATTTCCTTATTTTGGAAAATTTCTTATAGGGCTATTCAGAGTATTTTCTCTTGGCTGGTAATTTTTATTATTCCATGAGAAATTTGGATGGTTTCTCTAACCTGGTTGTACGTGTTAGTATAAGGATTGTGACGATTTTTTTTCCGATAGCATTAATAGGCTCTAAGGCTGACATGATCGAATCTATCACTAGTCAATGCATCAAGTCATCATTAAGTGGAACTCCTTGCATAGAATACATCTCCAAATTATTTAATTTCTAAGAAATAGCAGTCACTTGAGTTGCAAGGATGATTAAAACAACAGATTCACATATGTTGGGAAATGCCATTGGAAAGTGTTTTGGTTATTTCTTCTATCAATTGGTATGCTTTATCAAAAGGTTCAGACTTCAATGAACCTGTTGCAGTTATGGACCTCAAAGAACATATCAAGAACTTATGCCTCATAAATGAATTCTTTATCAATTTGGGAGAATGAGGTAATATTGTTCTTGAGTATGCCAGTATTTCATGGAGGAAAGTATTTGGCTAGAAACTTTTGAACTAAGTCATTATAGGTTATGATTGATCTTAGGTCAAGTGAGTTAAGCCACGCCTTAGCTTTGACTCTTGAAGAGAAAGAGAAAAGCCTAAGTCTAACAACATCACTAGGGACACCGTTGCATCGAAAAGTGGCACAGAGTTTGAGAAAATTGGCTAAGTGAAGATTCAGGTACTTAGAAGATAGTCCCTCAATCTTGTTATTTTGGACCATTTGGATTATTTGAAGTCTCAACTCAAAGGTGTTATCCTTAAGAGTGGGGTAATTGATCCTCATATGGATTTCCTCAGTATAAAGGCTCGCATAGTCCCAAATTGGTTTCATGATGGGGGCGTTGGGATCAGCCGTCTCAATGAGTGTTTTAGTAAGTTTGCTCTCCTAAGTTGTCTGAAGGTGCGATCAAACTCAAGGCAAAGAGGGGTGAGGTTGGCCTCAACTCTCTTATGCATAAAAATACGAAGTAAACAATAATGCAGCAATCAGTCACAACGACCCATACGAGTCGATTAAGAAACACACATGCAATGCAAGCATAATTATTAATGTCTTTCCCCAATGGTGCAAAAAATTGACTCACCAAAACTTACTGTGAAGTAATTATGTAAGTATAGGTGTCAAGTAATATGCAGTTTATTAGTCCATGTATTGAGATGACGAGAAAAGGCTTAATACTTATTCTTACAGAAAAATTTCTAGTTCACTAATCTTGTGAACCTAGCTGGGTGTGATTACAGAAAAGATTTAAGTACTAAAATGCTACCAAAAGCAGAACAAATTGCAGACAGTAGAACATAGAAAAGTAGGGAAATTCTTAGAAGTTCTTCAAGAGTGATGAGGCTCATGCCTTTGTGATTTGAAGATCATGGTGGATGGTGGTGATCCAAAATAATTTTCAACATCATAGTTTATAAACGTAAATGGAAAGTTCTCCATATGCCTATGTTTAGGCCAAAAAGAAGATTGGAATCCATAAAGTTGAGGTTTCCTTAATCCCAATGGAATTCTGTAAAAAATTTCTGATCCCCTAGAAAAGCTTGTAGAATCCTACTATAATATGTCTATACTCTCAAGATTATGTGATCAATTCTTTCATTTCAACTACACAACGTTAGATGTCATAGCTTCACGAAACATAGTTAGCCAGACTTGGATTAAATGAAATTTGGATATCAATCAATAACATAGGTCATGAAATCATGAAAAACACTACAGTAAAAACATATTAGAAATCCATGACAAAACCACTATTCCTACATCATAAAGACACGAAAATGAGTTTAGCCAATCGTTGTTGAGAAAATTACAAGAAGGAAATCCATGCAGATCTTCATTACAAGATAAAACAGAAAGTACTTATCCTCTCTACAAGAGAAGCACCACTCCCTCTCATACACAAACTCTCTTAAAACTCACAAAACAAAAGCTAGAAAACATAGCCTCTCAAGGTTATAACCCCAAGAAAGAAGAAAATTTAAGGGAAGCACTCAAAATCTCTCCTATTCTCTCCATCATGTCGTCTCAGTTCTCTCTTTTTTTATTAGGAAGCCTTAAGAACCATTCTCATATCTTTATCCAAGAATTTGGCAAGGGAATTTCTTCCAAAATGATTTCTCTCTTTGTTGGTGCGTTCATACCGAAATATGATGTGGTCACTCCTGGATTCTAAATCTGGTGGCATTTTCACACCTGGTCGTAGTGTGGTCATGCCACCGATATGAAATTCTAGCGTGGTCATGCTACTTTCAGGTGTGGTCATGTTGCATTAGGGCACATTTTCGTTGGTTTTTTTTGTTCCATAATTGCTTGTATTCAACACATATAACCTCATAATATCAACAAAAGCCTTTCTCACGTGTAAATATGTGATAAATCAGTAAAAATACAGTTAAAATGCACAATAAAAAGTAGGTGAAATCACGTAAATTCTACGCATGTTGGACTTACAGGATAGAATTGGTCAATCAAAAAATAAGCCAACTCCACTTGAAGTGTCAACAACCCAGCAGTGTGGTCCAACCTCAGGGTCCCCAGCTTCTCCTGGAGTGCCTCCACCTCTGTATTTTGTAAAGGGCAGTTGGTCCTTCTTTTGAGACCCCCTATAGGTTCGGTTAATATATTGACCACCTCCCCCTGCTCGGTGCCCCAGCCATGGTACCCTAGGCTGCTCTAGAAGTAGAAATTGAGTGACACTTTGTAGTGGCGAGTCAAAGCTCATGACTGCATTGCCTACATCAACGAACGAGCATTAGGAAATAAGAAACACTTATAATCATAGAGATCAACATCACATACTCTAGTCTCGATATACCTCACACCATCATAATGAGGGGTCTAGTCTCGATATACCTCACACCATCATAATGAGGGGTGAATTTCTCATGGCATTAGTGGGGCATCCACAACAGCTTGACTAAGGTCTAATTCCAGAACTGCAAATCCCTTTTTTAAAGTGCCTATCAGTTTACTCCCAAGGACTAGTTTCAATAACATAGACCTCTGGTCAGAGGCCAGATAGGCTCTGATCATCCCTTGGGATGGCTATACAATCACTTGTTTAAGGTTCCAAGCACACTTCTCTTTAGCCATGGTTAGCTCCATTTAAATCCATGGCTGTCTGGCGGAGCTCGGGACTTGTATTTGGGTGCTAAATCTTGTTGAGGTGGAGGGAAGGACAGCTCTAATGGCCAATGAGATTGAGCCAAGTCGGGGAAGTTTAATTTTGGGGGTTTTGGCCACTTGGGGCTCCCTTGGGCTGGCTGCAGTGGCTAAGGAGGTGGTTGGCCAGGATTAAGTCACTTCTTAGCTCAGGGAGGTCAAGGGGTGCTTAATAATGGTTAACCCCCAAGGGTAAGAAATGATGAAGGAGATATTTCAAGTTTAAGAAAAATATGGGGTGATATCCCTTAAATCAAGGGACCATTGGTCCATATCTCATTTTTTTTTATTTAGGTGGGTCTAGCCTGTCCATAGAGTGCACTTGGTGGTTGTGGTGTCATTAATTTGGTGGCGTTGGCATTGCTAAGGCATTGCTAAGTAAAATTTGGTGCATGGGCCCAATTTGGGCCCAAATGGCTAAAGTTGGGTTTAGGTAGTCTTTCCATGACTTTGAGCTCAATTGATTGATCAACATTGTGTAAATGATTGTCATGAAGATTTTTGGTGAAGGGTTGAAATGATTTTGAGTTCAATTGGAAGCTCAATTTGAAGGATTTTAGGATTTTAGGATTTTGGTCAATTTTGACATGTTGGATTAGACTTGGGTCTAATTTGGGCTAAATTTGGGCTGATTCCAAATTGATGGTTGAAAATGGTCTATAAGGCTATCATAAAGAGTTTTCAACATAAATTAGGTGTCAATTTTTGGGTTAAGGCATTCAATTTGATGAAATTTTCAGACAACCAATTTGGGGAAAATTTGGGAATTTTGAACTTAGGTTAAAATTAAGTGAAATTGAGGCTTCATCAAATCCAATTAAAAGTTTAATTTGGTGTTTAGGAGTGTTATTAAGAGTTTAGGATTCAAATTGGGTCAAATTAAGTAGTCTATGCATTCAATTAGGTGAGATTAGGTCATAAGGCCAAATCAAATTAAGTAGTCTATGGCATTCAATTAGGTGAGATTAGGTCATAAGGCCAAAGTTTGACTTAGATCAAAATTGTGCTAAAATTATGGGCCAATTAGGCTTGTATTTGTTTTTAATTGATAAAACGATAGATTAATTTGAGTTTAGATTTTAAATTGATGGGAATTGGGCTCAAATTGATGGACATTTGAGGTGAATTTGAGGAAGTTGGGTCTTTAAAGGCAA
Organism: Phalaenopsis equestris; assembly: GCF_001263595.1. Lineage (NCBI taxonomy): Eukaryota > Viridiplantae > Streptophyta > Magnoliopsida > Asparagales > Orchidaceae > Phalaenopsis > Phalaenopsis equestris. The sequence goes on from NW_018165556.1 coordinate 231,490, forward strand.
TTCGGGGGTTTTGGTCAAAATGGTCAAATTGGCCAAATTGTATTCAATTTAAGGGTCCAAATTGGTTTTGGAAACATTTGGAGTGATTTTTGAGGTTTTGGGAAAGTTTGGGGTGACAGGGTATTTAGGTAATTTTGGCAAATTTTTTGGGGTATTTTCGTAAACTTGGAATTTTTAGGTTGATTTGGGTAATTTGGGTATTTTGAAATGGACTGAAATGATTTTTGAACAAATTTGGGTATTTTGGGTGAATTTGAGAATTTTGACCAAATTTAGGGTTTCAAGGGCATTTAGGTAATTTTGGTGGATTTCGGGGTAAAAGGCTAAATTGGGCATTTTGATAGAATTCGGGTACCAACCACCCTATATGAGTTATAGACCAATGAAATCCCCATTTGGGTCCTCTATATATTGGTCTTAGCTAAACCCTAGTCTAGGGCTAGTAGGTCTATGGGACCATTTACATGAGTCTCACAAAAAGATCAAGGGATCAAAGTCAACAATTTTGGGTTTGGGGTTGTGAGTGGATATAGGTGATAGTGAGTGTAGGTGAGTGAACTAGCTCTAGACCAACACCCAGGGTCAACCCTAAGGTTAAGCAGTCCTATAGCGACTCTCTTTGAGATCCTCCATACTGACCCCCACCTACTATGTGCTAGAAATTAGTATTAATATGTGGAACTTCAAGTTGAGCAAAGAAGTGTTTAGAGTTTCTAATGGTGAGGGTTCCTTTCTAGTTTTCTAGGAATAGTCAACAGGCAAGTCCTATGGCTAGACTTTAGGCTACTAAAGAGAGAGCCTCAAACAAAAGTGAGATCAACAGTAGTGAAACTCATTTAAACCTAGGAGATCCCATTAGCAACCATGAGTTACCTCCTCTGAGGTACCCCCGTAAGTTTAAAAGGACGTTTTATGTTTAGTGACATTTCAAAGGATTTTTGAATAGCTTTGAAACAATTTGTTTTAGATTTTTTGAAAATGTTGATTAATTTTTGAAAAGATGTTTTATATTTTTGAAAAGTTGTTTTATTTTTGCAAATAAAAGAAAGTGCACAGCCAAGCAGTTATAATATTTTGCAGCGAAAGTAAATTGCAGAAAATAAAAGTGATAGAAATTAAATAACACTTTAAAAGCATACCTCGACTTGCTGCTGAAAGATTAGCTTTTGCAACACACATATGTATATTTACAGGAAATTAAAATAAGAGTAGTTGAAGGTGTATTTAAAAAACTCTGAACTATGGCTTATTGAGTCCCAAAAGATCTTATTGGATGATCTTAGAACAAAATATATCAGGTTCAATTTGTCCTTCAAAATATCCAAGAGATCTCAAAGTGTTTAGGGAATGACCCTGAACTTCTTTAAAAAAATCTCTTGAAACATTTGAGTTCATTTTGAACTTATCATATTGCTCTATTAATCATCCCAGGTCAAATTAAAAATTACCCCATTACTTGTTGAACTCTAACATTTTAATCATCTCGAAGACATAGTAGTTAATTAATCAGTTGATATTTCACTTAAAAGTTATGTGAGTGGACGCTCCTAAGGCAAATTTGGGTCATTAAAGATTAGGTACCCACCACTAAGGTTACGCTTGTAGTGCTTAAAGGTGTTTATCATCAATCATATTATCCTTCTAAATCCCATCAAATGAATGTAAATATGAAGCCAAGATCACTACCAAGCCTTTAATAATCTCAGTGGAATAAAGTGACAATCATTGAGGTTTTAAATTCAAGTGGTACACATTCTTATTGAAAGATAATATCATCCAATTGTGGACTTAAAAATAAGAGAATTATCATCCTCTTAACTTAAACCCACAACTTCATACTCGTTTGATTTTGATTAACTTCCAAATCTTGATAATTTAACAAATTATAATTTTATCCTTATTATATATAGGTGGCTAATTGGTTAAATTAAGATCAAAATTACCCATGGTGTTTTAATCTTCCAAACATTTTCATTAAGATCAAAATTACCCAATTTTCCCTTTGGTTAATCCTAAATTTTGATTAAGGCACTAAAATCTAAAATTACCATTTTGTCATTGGGGCTCTCCACCTCATAACTCATTAAGCAATTAAAACATCATAGGAGAAAATGTGGTTCTTTTTTTTCAAATTTTTATATAATTTAAACTTAGAAAATAGGATTTTCAATATTCATTTATTTAATCAATTAAAGTAAAATTTTTTGTTTTGAGGGAAAAATTATTAGAGGTTCCCTTAGGTCAGAGAAAACACTTAAGCAAAATACCATAATTTTCTAAATTAAACTTTAATTTAATTTTATAATTATTTATTGATTTTTAGTGATTTAATTAAATGAAAAATATGTTTTAATTACAAAAATTATTTTTTATATTTTATTAAACCTCTCTGAGTCCAGAGAACTCAGAGAAATGAATTTTATATTTTTATCATTTTTAATTTCTTTATTATAATAATTTTAATGAGAAAATGAGCCTTTATAAATTTTATTTTTAATTTACAAAAATTAGGAAAAATATTTTAATGAGTCCTAAGTGATTAGAAAGCAATTAGGCACATTTTGAAATATGTTTGTATTTTTTGGAGTTTTTAACTATTTTTAATTATGTTTAATTTAAAATATAGCTAAAAAATAAAGTTTTTCTCAAAGATAATTTTTATTTTTCCTAAGTGCTTCTGATGACAAGAAACTTAGAAAATCACTTTTTATAATTTTCATAAGTGTATTTAATTTAATAAAATTATTTTTGTACAAAAATACAATGTTTATCAGAAAATCAACTTTAATGCTTAAACTTAACCAAACAATTTTCAAATTTTTACAGTGGGTTTACATGATTTTAATGCACAATGTGGACTTTAGTTTATCTATTTTTTTGTCAATATTTAATTTACATAAATTAATATAATATATACACACTCATTGAAATACAAAAAATGTACAAAATTATTCAACCCATCATAATATTTTTTCTATGCTTCTCCGAGCATAAGAAATGTACTAAAATTTATCCCATAATTTTCCAAGTGGTATTTTAACTTATGTATTTAATTTAAGCCAAAGCAGTCATCTTAGCTTGAAAATTATGGTTAAAAACGCAGAGATGTCCTCTGACCTTGGAAAAATCAGAGAACATAACCTCTGCATGAGGAATAAACCCTAAGAATTCCAAGCTATGTTAAGCAATGGTATTTCACAATGAATTGAAATACCACAGAGAGTATTTAATTAATTTAAAACAAAGAGTCAACAAATAGTTTTTATTTTTTCACATTATTCTACTCTATTCACTGAGCAAGAGGGTATTTTTTAATTTATTTTTATGATTTTTCTATAAAAAGATATGGATTTTTGAAGTTCTGGGATTTAAATTAATTCAAAAAATCAATATTTTTCTATTCAAATCAGTCAGCGCCAACTCAACCTACGGCGCGTCGAGCTTTACATGCGATGCTCCGTTATTCGATGATGTCAGCCATGTAGCCACCTTGCCATCCTGCGGTTCACGTCTCAAGGTTTCATCCGGCTTGATCTCATCCGTTCATCCAATACACGTGTGATCGGACGACATTCGTTCATTGTCCCCAAATGATCTAACTCGTAAGCTATCAACACTGAAATCTTAAGATCTCAAGCTAGACTCAATCAACTCACCTCGGGTTTGTTCCTACACCTTCATCTACTCAATATGAACACATCCATATGGTTTATATGGTATAAAGTATAGTAAATACGTATGGACAGTAAATACATATAAATAATCAATTTAAGCTTGGTTTAGGGTTAAAGCTCAATACCTTTGTCTCAGATGAGAGGCCTTAATCAAATGGTTTTAAATGCTTTGAATGAGTCCAACAAACCTCTAGATGAGTTTCTGGTCTGTGCCGAATTTTCTTAGTATGATTTCGACCATAGCTGGTTTTGGGTGTTCTTATGGAGCTAGGTTAGAGGCTCTCTCTCTGATGGGTCTTTTGTGGGGAATCAAGTCCTCTCACTCTAGGGATAGTGTGTGTACAGTTAATTGGAGTTTTGTTCACTATGGAGCTGAGGAGAAAAATTTCCTGGTTTTAAGACAAATTTTAGTGAAGAAATTGGCTTTGTAGAGTGGCTTAGAGTAGCCGAGAGCAGATGGATTGAGAGCAGTTGGATTAAACTTAGAAAGGTTTGGAGAGGCTCTGGTACGAGAGCAGATGGATTAAACTTAGAATGGTTTGGAGAGGCTCTGGTGAGACTTTGACAGAGTTTCCCCAAGGTTTCAAGCACTCTCCTCTTTAGCCATGGAGAGCTCCATTTATAGTCATGGCTGCCTATGGCTGTTTGATGGAGCTCAGGGCTTGGAATTGGGTGTTAAAGCTTGCTAAGGTGGAGGGAAGAAAGGCACAAGCATCCAATTGGAGTGAACCAATTCAGGGAGGTTTAATTTTGGGTTTTGGCCATTTGAGGCTCCCTTTGGCTGGTTGTTTTTTTCGGTGGCTGTGGTCATGATTGGCTAGATTTCAGTCACTTCTGAGCTCAGGGAGGCCAGAGGGTGCCTAACAATGGTTAAACACTAATGATAAGGCATGATGATAAAGATATTTGAGTTTAGGCCAAAAATGGGGTGAAATCCCCTAAATTAAGGGATCATTAGTCCATAGCCCAAGTAAGGTGGGCTAGGTGAGTTTATCCTGGTCATTAGGGCACATCAGGTGGCTTTAGAGGCTTTGGTTTGATCAATTTGACATGGCTTGGCCAATTTTGGTTCATGGGTTCAATTTGGGTCAAATTGGTTTGAAGTTGGGTTTGGCTTAAGCTGACAATAACATTGGACTTAATTGATTGATCTAGATGACATAGATGATATTCATAAAGAGTTTGGAAAAGATTTAGAGTTATTTTGATTTGATTTGGAGGTTTAATTTGAAGGAATTTGGACATTTGGTCAATTCTGGGGATGTTGGGTTAGACTTGGGTTTGAGTTGGGCTAGAGTTTGGTCAAGGCCCAATTGATGGTTCAAATTGGTCCTCAAGATTGTCATGAAGAGTTTTGGATATCAATTGAGTGAAAATTTTGGGGTCATGGAGATCAATTTGTTTAAATTTAGAGATATGGCCAATTTGGGGCAAAATTAGGGATTTTCTTCCAAGTTGACTTCGAGTAAAATTAGGGCTTGACCAAGGTTAACTGAAGGTTCAATTTGATATAGGGGATTGTTTTGAAGAGTTTAAGAGTCAAAGTTGGGGAAATTGGATAGATTTATGGTTTAATTGAGTGAGATTTTGATTTTGGGTCAAACTGGGCTTTTTGATTTGGGTTAAAATTGAATTCAAATGTGGATCAATTGGGCTTATATTTGGTTCCAATCAATTTTGGGTATGATGAATTTGAGTTTATAATTGAAATTGGAGAAGATTGGGATCAAATTGGTGGACATTGGGGGTGAATTGGGGTAAGCCTTTAAAGGCAAATTAGGGCTTTTAGTCAAAATAGGTCAAATTGAGCTCGGTGGAGTATTTCAAATTGATTTTGGGGACATTTGAAGTGATTTGGAAGTCTTTGGGGCAATTTTAGTCATTAAGGGTATTTTGGTAATTTTGGCAAAATGAGAGGTATTTTGGTAATTTTGGAAATTTTAGGAAGTTTTGGGTAATTTAGGTAGTTTAAAATGGTTTGAAATGATTTTTTAATAAATTTAGGTATTTTGGGTGAAATTTGGAATTTTGGCCAAAATCTTAGGAATTTTGAAGTTTCAAGGGCATTTCAGTAAATTGGGTGGATTTGGGGGCAAGAGGCTAAGTTTGGTATTTGATAAAATTGGGGTGGCAATCACCCTTCATAAGCCATGGACCTATAGAATTCCCTACTCTGGGTCCTTCATGCACTAGTCTTAGCTAAACCCTAGCCTAAGGCTAGTGGGTCTAGGTGACCATCTACCTGAGTCTCCCAAAAGGTCAAGGGATCAAAATTAGGTAGGCTTGGGCATAAGGTAGTGAGTGGAAGTGTAATGTGCAAGTGCGTGTATGATAGCAACCAAGACCACACCACCAAAGGGCTAACCCTAAGGCCAGGTAATCCTGTGGGGACTCACCTTGAACTCTCTTGTATTGACTCCACCTACTAAGTGCTACAGGTTAGGACGAATATGTGGAACTTCAAGTTGAGCAAAGAGGAGTTTAGAATTTCTAATTGTGAGGCTTCCTTTCTAGCCTTCTAGGAATAGTCATTAGAAAAGTCCTTTAGCTAGACCCTAGGCTACTAAAGAGGAAAAACTAGACCTCAACAAAAGTGAGGTCAACATTAAACTACATCCTCCTACCACGGTGAGAGAAGTTTGAAGTTTTTTAGGATATGATGGTTTTTACAAGTGTTATATTAAAAACTTTTAAAATATTGTCAAGCCTCTATTTCATCTTTTGGAAAAGATATAATATTTGATTTTAACATGGAATGACAAATGCCTTCAATTTATTAAAGGAAAAATTAATCACTGTTGCTATTATTGTTTCACCTAATTGGGAAAAACCATTTGAGTTAATGTGTGAGATGAGTGACTATGTTATTAAGGTAGTATTAGGGCAAAAATATGATAAGATTTCTAAATTTATATATTACGCTAATAAAACTCTTAATGAAGCTTAAATAAATTATACTGCTACTGAGAAGAAATTATTGGCAGTAGTATATGCATTTGATAAATTCATATCTTATCTATATGTAGTTAAATGCATTGTACATACTGGTTACTCTACTATAAAACATTTGATGTTAAAGAATGATGCAAATCCAAGGTTAATTAGATGTGTGTCGGTCGCCAAATTTGAAGTTGTCTGACACCGAAGTAGGAATCCCGACGCCCGGTTTAACTTTATATATATATATATAATACCGCAAGCATTGCATCTATCACGAAGGGTAGACACATTATTTACAGGTAAAGCTTGATTAAATAAACTGTAGAATTTATGTCATTCGTTTAAGCCTGTGAAAAACCTTTTTTTTTGTTGACCATCAAATTCCCCTATTTAATACAAAAATTTAAATAGAGTTTTCAAACTCACCTAAGAGAACTCTTGATAAAAATCAGGGGATATTGTCTTCAAATACAAAAATTTAAATAGAGTTTATATTAAGCTGGGTTCTTAAGAGTTTTCTATAAGGGAAACCCCCTATAGCTAATTACATCTTAGATAATCAAACTCACCTAAGAGAACTCTTGATAAAAATCAGGGGATATTGTCTTCAAGGAGTTCAAGGGATAGGACTTTTCAAAAGATCGGAAAGAGAAGTGTGAAATGGGACTGGCTCAAATTTGGAAAAAATTATTTTGGAATCCAAAGGAGGAAGAGTTAGTGGATGTCATGGATCCTGAGAAGAACCTTGGTGACTTCCCAAGCTATCATGTGGTTTGGCTTCAATTTAGAAGAGAATTATTTTAAATGTTACATCCTGCCCATTTTATTAATTAGGGCTTACATTTATGCGAGACAGTCATACAAATAGCCTGGAAGATGTAAGGATTTAGGTCGTGATAAACGACAACCTCAAAATCCTAAAGTAGGTTAAGTCTTAAATTGTATAGTAGAGCCATACAAAGGCCTAAAGATGAGTTGAGGATTTATGTTGCACTAGGTAGAAAATATCAAAATCATATGGTTTATTGTTTAATTCTAAGGAAAGATGCGTTGTTGCATATCCTCATGTTGTTGTAGAAGGCTGCCCACAAAGTTAGCACCATGCTCCTTGGCGAAGTAGCAGTTATAAAATCTAAGATTTATCAAAGTTGATTAGAGCAACACCAATTAGAATCTCACGGTTCCCTTGTTCTGGTAACACTATTTTATTTTGAATTTACTTAGCTTAAATGAGTTGTGAAACCCATTTAAATTGGGGAGATCTTGTTAGTAACCGTGGGTTACTGATGCGGGTGGATTTAGTGTGTTAATTTTGCATAAATTTTTTAATATTACAAAATACACACAACATATTCAATAGAAAATATACAAATTAATCCCAACAAATTAACTTCTGTTAAAATAGTTTTATCTTTTAAAAATCTTTAAACTGCCAAATCCCCTTTAAAAATAATGCAAATATATGTATCACTCAAATACTAAAGGGCTCTAATGGCGTCCTAGATATTGATCCCACAGACAATTTGGAAATGCCTATAAATAAGTTCTTAAGATAATAATGTAAAGTATAATTTTAAAAATACAAAAGGTAAAGTGCAAAGTTTGAATATTAAGTAACAAGTGAATGTTAATAAAAATGCAGTTGAAAAACAAAATTATCTAAACTAAATGCTAATCCTTCAAAAGTAAATTTACAAAAATTAAAACGAAGATGTTGTGACAGAAAGCTCAAATTTAAGAAAACATCATTCCCCTTTACATCGAGTATATGGATTATGAAGAAATTAAAATCAATTGAAAAAATATATATAAAAACTATTTTAAAACTATTTTGGGCCAAATAGGTTGGGCCAAATAGGAGCAATCCCAAAACCATAGCTTAAATGTTGGGAGAAGGATGAAGAAGGCTACTCAGAATTCATGAGAATGATAGAACAAAACATGTTTTTCATATATAAAAACAAGTACTCTCAATTTCATATGTAAAGAAATAAAAGACACAACATATTGACCAAAGGGAAATATGTTGAGATTTTCATATTTATTTTACGCTGATTTTGATAATATTGCACTTTAAAGAAAGGTATTTTTGATGTTTTGTTGCAGGTATGTTGAATTATGGTCATTGGGGCAAAAATATGCAAAAAGGAGCAAATTTGGAGCAAAAAGGACCAAAATATGGAGATTGGATCGAGGCCGCCGACGGCGAGCACGTTGGTTCTCTCAATAGATGCATTGAATGTGGATGATTTTTGAAGGGACGCTTGGGCAACTCTTGAAAACTCTTCTACAGCTTTAAAAGAAACATTTGGAAGTTAAAAAAGGAAAAAGGTGGCGTCCATGGGTTGTCTGCGGAGTCTTTGTTGTTTGTGGTGCCCATTAGAGTGTAGAGAGTGGTTAGTATTGTAAGGAATTCTTTGAGAGATTGTAAGAGTGGAAGAAAAGTGAGAGATTTCTTCCTCCTTATCGCTTCGAAGGAGAATTCTTTGTGTTGTAAAGAAAGGAAGAGATTCAGAGGAACTTCGAGAAGTTTGCTTGGGTAGGAATTAGAGATAAGTTGTATTTACTTATTGATGTTTATATGACTTTACTTTTATATATAAATTCTAAGTTTTGTCGTATCTTCTTCATGAGTTCTGATTAGTTTCCTCTGTCATTCTCTTTGTCTTGAGATTATGTGAGATGGTGATTTGAATTGGTTATGTCATGAGAATGTTAAAGAAGTTGTGATGATCTTTTCACTTCAATCTTAATTTAATTTCAATCTGGCCAATTGATTTGTTAAAATATGTTGAGTTTTACAACTAAAGTGAAGATTACATCCAAGATTTAGGGAGGTCAAAGTCCTTGAAAGTTGGGTGCAAATAAATAGGGAAATAAAAATTATCGGGTGTAGAATTAGAGATTTTAGAGTGACAGGCTAAAACCCTCAATTCGGTCCTATCGTTTGGGTGTTGAAGTGTAGATGTTAGCCCTCAGGCGAGGGGAACATGGAAGCTCCTAAGTGAGAGCCAGTATCCTCCCAGCCTAGCCACAGATTCAGTAACCAAGCATATGATTAGTCAATGTTCTTTATGTCTGGTCCAAAGGGTAAAGAATAGGTATGCTCCTATTTGGCACAATACAATTTGAACTGAATCAATTTATCCATTCACTTATATTTCTTGACAAGGAGAATGATGCTTTCTTATATATTGAACTTCACATTAGAAACTTTGTTAGTAGAATTAGTTAATTAAGAGTTTATTAAATTTAAATTTTTATTTCAATTGCCTATTAGTTGCAAATATGCAATTTGAACTTATTGTTGTGATTAAGTATTGATTTTTTAAATCTTAGTTCGTAGCCTCTAATATTACTCCCTGTGGGATCGATATCCAGGACTTCATTAGAGCACTATATTACTTGAGCGATACGTATACTTGCGTTGATAAGTGTGACTTTGTAATTATTGAATATTTTATACACATCTTTATCAAATCTATAACCGTTGTCAAGTTCTTGGCGCCGTTGTCGGGGATTTAAACCTTCTAGCAGCAGTATTAATTCTTGTATTTTTAAGCATATATAAAGTCACTGTCACTTATCTCACAATCCTTCCTAAGCAAACTCCTAAAAGTTTTCTCCAAGCCTTTCTCTCTTTACAGGCACTCTCAATTCTCTCTTAGAAGTATAATGAAGAAGAAATCTCTCTCCTTCCCTCTCCTCTTACAATCTTTGAAGAAAATCCTCAATCCCTTGACTCTCTGTCTCTATAACTCTCATTCTTCACGCCACATACACCTCTCTCAAAACTCATGCCCCCCTCTCTAAACTCACCTAAACTCCTCTCATTTATCCAAGGTTGCCTCCATCCAAAAAGAATTCAAAATTCCCTCTAAATATCTGTCCAAAAGTCAATTTTTTTTAATTCAAAAGACATGTCCATTGATCCAAGAAACATATCCCTTCATAAAAGAACCTTCCAAAGTCTCTAGATGCGTTGAATTACTCCAAGGGGTGTTTAAAACAAGCGTCTCTTTAAAAATTTGTGCAAAACTCATCTTGAAGCATCTTAATCCACAAAAGGTCATCCTTGGCACGTCTAGCCCCAAATCAAATGGTGCATCTGGTGCCAATCTAGCGCATCATGCGCCAGAATTCAAAACTTTGTTGTTTTGGCTCCAAATTTCGTTCTTTTTGCTACTTTTGCTCCAAATGCCTAAAATTGATATACTTGCAACAAAAACATGACAAACCCCTTCTTTAAAGTTTAATATCACCAAAAAAATAAGCATAAAATATATATTTAAAACAACATATTATTTTGGTGTATCAAAATCCCGCAAACTTAAATGTTCTTATTATCAAGTGGCACTTTTACTACATAAAAACATATGAATTAGGATAGAGACTAACTTATAACTTCTATACTTTAGTTCAATAAATAAAAAAGTAAAATTTAAGAAAATATTTTACTAACTTAGATTCAAATTCTAAGTCTAAGAGTACTTAGTAATAAATTCTAAGATTTCTGAATCTCTATTCCATTCAAGAAGAATTGTAGTTTGTCATATCAAGGATATTAAGAATATTCATATGAAAAAAAACTTAAAGAAAACTTTACTAATATTGCTACTAATAATCCAATATAAGTTTAGTAAATGTAATAAAGCTTATTTTTTAAGTTGATTCAAGTGAAGCTAATTTTTTATTAGGAGACGCTAATTTTTGATTAGGCGTCTCCTATTAGGCGTCTCCTCAAGCTTCTCTTTTTTTTTCTTCTTTTCTTTTTTTTTCTTTTTCAATTGAGGATTACTATATTAGAATATTCTTTAATAGTTTTGAACCTCACTATCCTCTTCTTAAAGTTAAAACCCTTACCTTTCTTAATTTTATAAATTCATATTAGTTTATGATTTTCATAAAGTCTCATTATTTTCTTCTTACATGAAACTCTAAAATTCTTAATACTTCAAAAATGCAATCTCCTTTACTTTAAATAGAAAAACTTAGTCTTATCTTATCATACCAAATAGCTTTAACTTTAGAATTGATCTTCATTATTAAAAAAATTTACCTAAATTACCATAACATTCATAAGCTTAAGTATAGTCATTTAAAGTTTATTATTAATATTCCAGGTCATGTTAAATTAATTTTAAAAATATTGTTGCTTAAAGACAAATAAAATTTAGTTTACTTCTTTTATAAAAGAATTTTTTCTTCCCCCCAAACTTAAGTTCTTAAGTATTTTAAAATGTTTTTATACAAAATTCAGTTGGTGAAAGAAAACAGTAAATGCATGAAAATAAAAACTAACCTGTAGAGGATTTTTTACTATGAAACTGGGCTCTGGTATACTGTAGACAATAACTTTAAAAATATATATAGGTTTTAATACATTAAATGGGACAAAATATATTCTAAAGAATTTGTTGAGAATTAAAATAGAAATAAAAAACTGAAAAATACTAAAAATGCAGAAAAAGTAAAAGTCTACTACTACTATTACAATTTTAAATCCATAACACAAAATAAAAGTTTTTAATACTACAGTTTCATATGTCAACCAGGCAACATCTAAAAACAAACAAATAAACAAACAAACAAAAATAAACTAACTCTAAAAAATATCAATCTTCAATGAAATCCTCATCATCATCTTCTTCTTCTTATTTATCTTTTTATAAGCTAACTCTAGCTGGGGCAAGTAGGAAATTTCACGTTGGATTCACTCATAAGATATCTCACTATAGCATCCTCAAAAGCTATATCATGTTGAACTCTCCTCTACTTATACTCATTATTATAAGCATTTCTTGCTTCAATCTCTCCAATCTAATTTTGAACAATTACTATATCCAATTATTAAATCATGAGTTGGTTCATAATATTTTCTAATGGTGCAGGGTGAGAAGTAGATGCCCCTGCAGCTAATGTAGAGGGTTTTCACATCTTCCACCCCTAGATTCAACAAATGATTCAACTCTCTGAATCGTATGATTCCTAATAGGATTTTGTGCTTGTAACCTTTCTTCATTTCTATGGGACTCTACTCCCGTTTGCTCACAAGAAGTGAAAATCAGGGCAGGGTAACCTAAACCACTTGTTGTAGAGCTCTTAGCTATACTCCGTGCATGATGAACTATAAAAGCACCAACATTTATTGCTTTCATGTTTTGAATGCAATAGTTCAATCTAGCTCTATCCTTTGTTACATGATGATTTGTTGGAAGTAATCTAGCAGAAATGAAGTGTTGTCATACCTTTGACTGACTAGTCTACATGGAAGTGGAAAAGTTAAGTATCTTATTATTTTTAATCCTCCATTCTCGTCTTCCATCAGCCAGAAATGCATTCTCTTCATCCAGTGAAGAATGAGCCATCACGAGTCATGAAATACATTCTTCAGTCCATAAAAAGCATTGATCCTTTCTGCAGAAAATTCAACTTGCTTACCCCTCACGAGAATGTGATTGTCATCAGTAAATCTTAAGTTGGCATAAAACTCCCGAATCTTTGGCACAATCCCTACAGCAGTGAAGTAGCAAAACCATTCCCAACTTCTTGCAAGAATCAATCTCTCGATCTCGCCACCTAGTTAGCAAATCCTCATTCCTGGATCAATCTTCTTGATTTGATTTGAGTGTTATAACCTACTGCAGTGAAGTAGCAAAACCATTCCCAACTTCTTGCAAGAATCAATCTCTCGATCTCGCCACCTAGTTAGCAAATCCTCATTCCTGGATCAATCTTCTTGATTTGATTTGAGTGTTATAACTATGTTAGGCCTTCTAACTAACAAATCTTTTTGAATCAAAATCATCAAACCTCCCACTCTTCACTTATGAAGCCATTTAAAATTCTACCGAGATCTGAATAAATTTCAAATAAATTATAAAATCAAAAATCTAACTCCCCAAGTAAGATTATTTGATAAGAAACTTTTCACCATGAGCTTTCTTCATGTTTTTTTATCCTTTGTTCATGTTTTTTTATCAAAAATCCCAACTTTCAGATTTTCCATAATGTAGGAAAAATCCACGATGAAAATAAAAAATTCCTAAGTTAATGCGAAGCTTTTACCAAGGGAAGATGAAACTTGCAATTTTTAGCCTCTGAAATCTTCTCTAACGCGCCCAATGTTTAGAGGTAGGAGACGACCGATACACCAAAATAATGAGTTATTTTAACTATATATATCATATGCATATTTTTTTGTGATATTACACTTTAAAGAAGGCTATTTTCATGTTTTTGTTGCAGATATATCAATTTTAGACATTTGAAGCAAAAGTAGCAAAAATGATGAAATTTGGAGCCAAAACAGTGAAGTTTTGAATTCAAGCGCATTATGCGTCAAATGCGCCGAAGTGGCACCAGATGCATTGGATTGGCGCCAGATGCGCAAAACTTAGAACAGTGCGTTCTTCAGCAAACTGGCACATGATGCACTAGATTGGCGCCATATGCACTAGGGACGACCTTTTTTGGATTAAGGCGATTTGAGATAAATTTTATGCAAATTTTCAATAGGACACTTGTTTTAAACACCCCTTGAAGTAATTCAATGCATCTAGACACTTTGAATGCATCTAGACACTTTGAAACAATGCATCTAGACACTTTGAAAGGTTCTTTTATGAAAGGATATGCCACCTAGATCAATGAAAATGTCTTATGAATTCAAAAGAGTTGACTTTTGGACAAAATTTTGGAGGGAATTTTAAATTATTTTTGGAGGGAGACGACCTTTAATAAAAGAAGGGAAGTCTATGGGTTAAGAAGAGAGGAGTTCTAAGGGCGTGTGGTGTGTGGCGTGAAGAAGGATAGTTAGAGAGAGAGCGAGAGAAAGTCAAGGGCTTGGAGATTTTCATCAAGGGTTGTAAGAGGAGAGGGAAAGTGAGGGGAAAGTGAGAGATAGGGAAAGTGAGAGATTTCTTCTTCATAACACTTCTAAGAGAGAATTAAGAGTGCTTTTAAAGAGAGAAAGGCTTGGAGAGAAAGTCTAGGAGTTTGCTTGGGAAGGATTGTGAGATAAGTTGTGTTTTTTATTTCTTTTTTTTTGTAAACTTATTGTAAACTTATTTTTATATATGAAATAAGTTGTGCATGATCATGTTCTAGTATAGAAGAGGCAAATCAAAGAAAGGGGGCTTGTGAATTTTGGAGTCAATGCACCGAATACTCAAGTTGAATAGATTATTACGTAGAGACATTGGGAAGTGATTTGTTACATTACTATCACCGTAGTCGTCTGATCCTGACATTCTATATATATAGAAGTAAAATGTGATGTATGCGACTAATTTCTTTAATAGATATTCTTAATTTGCAACGACTGCCAAAAACATAATTCAAAGCAAAGACTAGGTAAATTTTTCACTATGAAGCAAATAAGAATATAATTATAATATTTCAATATGGGATACTACGCAAGTATACTTATCATTATCAAGTAATATAGAACTTTTCTGATTAAGTCCCGAATATCAAACCCATGGGAAGGATTAGTTTTAGATGACAAAATACTTAGCAATTTATATTCATACTCAAATTTAAGATGCTAAACTAGGAATGAAAGTTCGATTCTTTTTTTAATTTTTATTTAAATTGAAATAAAGTAAGTAACTAATTAATTTAATTAAAATACTTGCAAGATGAAGGCAATAAGATGAAAGGAATATAAGTAAAATATCTTTTTCATTATCTTGAATTAGTGATAGATATAGAAATTTAGTTGTGAAAGTGCACTAAATGGTTGTGTCAAATAGAAGCAATAATATTATTTACCCTTACTAGAGATGCTATAAAGAACATTGGTTAATTTGTAGTTTGAATAGTCTTGAAGACCGACTAGGCAAGAAAGATACTAGCTCTCGCTCTAGAGTTCCCTCTTCTCCCTCCACCTAGGGGCTAACATATCATATCAAAACCTAAAATTTTAAATCAAATTGGGGGCATTAGCCTGTCACTATTAAGTCTTCTAATTCTATACCCTTTAAAATATATTTTCCTATGTATTTGCACTCAATCCCATGAACTACATTCTCATTCATAAAATCAATATGTGATTCAAATAATTTGTTGACTGAGACAAAATCATCTCGGATCTTACCTGTTCTCACAACAGGTGTTAACATCTTAATTGACCAAATCTAGAAGTAAATGAAGTGCAAGGTCTTGAATCATCACAACTTCTTCCAACACTGAAATCTAATACTTCACACAACTTCCTTTAAATATTTAATCACTTATCATTTCAAGGAAAAATATAATGAAAACTACTCAGAATTCATGGAGAAAATACAACCACACAAGAGTTTAAAAGTAGAAATCATGCACATAAACAAGAAATCTAAATTAAAAACCAAGTGTACTCACAAAGATAAACACTTATATAAAATTATCTCCACCAAATGTCTTGAAGTTCCTTTGAACTCTCTTCCTTCTCTCACAATACAAACTAATACTCAAAAAAAATAAAATAAAATAAAGGTGGTCTGCGGCGGCGGCGGTGACGGTAATGTGAACTTTTGTAGGGAGGTTGCTGGCCTCCTCTCCTGGATAATCTAAGTATTTTCTTATAAAAATATAAGAGGTGTCTTTCTGTCTCTTCAAAAAGGTGTCTCCATTCAATAAATCTTCTACAAGTTGTCTCCTCATAAGCCAATTGAATGAATTTTTGTGTCCATGGGTTATTTCCCATGTTTTTATCAATGGTTGCTTCAAACACCTCTTTGAAATTTCACTCTAATTAATATTTCTTCAAATAACTAACTTTGGTTCTTAAGCGCGGGGTACCTGGCACTTAGGCGTGGAGCCCTCTGGTGCTTAGATGCGGATCTTGGCGCTTAGGCTCCCTAGTTCATTTTGCACATTTCTTCATTTTTGCTCCAAAGTTGACCCTTTTTCACTCGTTTTAGCATTTTCTATCCATTTGATTGTACCTACAAGAAACACAAAAATACCTTTAATTAAAGCACAATCTCAAAAATAAGTATAAAAATATGTATAAAAACACTATATATTTTAGGTGTATCATCGTCTATGTGGTAAAAGAGTTTTACGCAAATCTACATGGAATCAACCAAGGAATTGTCTATGCATGAGGCAGGGTTGTTCAAGCAGGTTTGTTCAATTCTCTCCTACAAGAATAAATGAGATGTTTATGATTGAAAAGGTGCCTATCTACCAATACGTGAATTTTATCCCTACAAGAGATAATATGAACGACTCTATCGGTACCTTACGGATGAAGAAGTGAATTGGGAGGCCAGAAATGATGGGAATGTAAGTTTTTCATCATCATTGTTAAATTGTACTTCTAAGGCATGACACTTCTTTATTACATTAAAATTACTGCCTACTATGAAAATCAATAAGGTGATTAAGGAGAGTGTTATTTTAAATTACTGTATTCAAACCGAAAACCCTATTGATATTAGAGCCAACATTATGAAATTGGCTTTAAGTTTGATTGTGAATGGGTCTGCAACTGGGCTTGGACATTCATCCAGTATTTTTATACTATGCAGTCAATAAAAAGTACCTTATGAGAGTTGGAAAAAAGTGTTTCTTCATTTGGAAGTCGATGGATTCAGAAGTCTATTGCAACTGTATTGGAATGGGAGATGAAAAAGATATGAATGTAGTAATGGATTAGAAATCCTAGAATTCATCACATATTCAACCTTACTTGTTCAATGCACTTTTTGAAAAAGATCAAGAAGATAGAAAAAGCGGTGCAGAATCTTATGCATGCAGTTGGGAATATTTCTGAAATGCTGGATTACTTCGATTGAAGACCTAAAGAAAATTTTGAGCATGTTGGTCGTATTAAAGATGGTTTGGTATGTATGTTCAAGAAACATGCTTAGATTTGGGAGGATTCAACTGATGAGTTTCCTTATCAACCCTTTTGTAACTTGTATGTGCATTACCAATCTATGGGAGATATCCAGGAGGACAAGCGTGAAGAAGATGTTTGAACTTAATCTATGCACGGACCGTTTTTTTTTGTCCGTTTTATTTAGTATTGTTTGTTTTAGTTGTTTATTGCGTTAGATTGCATTTAATTTTATTATTGAACTATATTGATGTTTGTGTTTAAAATTTTGACTTTTAGATTTCAGTGTTAGGATATTTTGGTTTACTTTAAATACTGAATTAGATGTTTGTTGGATTGATAAATATTAGTTTGTAATAGCACAGATTTTATATATAAAAGTGACTTTTATGTTGTTTGTTAATAACAGATGTTAGAGTATTGTTTAATCATTCTTATAATGGTTCATTTGAGTTAATTAGAGGTAGATGTAAAGCAATATGGAGCAGAATTTCACATAAAACAAAATCTGGAAAAATTAAGGCGTTGGCGCAAGTTGCGCCAGATTGGCGCGTGCCGGTTTACATAGAGTTGGCACATTATGTGCCAGATTTGGCGCATGATGCACTAAATTCCTGAAAATCTAAAATTGCTTAAAAAAACATGAAATCACACAGTAAAACTCCATTTTTACTACTTAGGTCGTTTATTACCTCGAAACATTGACCTAAGGCTACACATTGAGCGCGATAGAGAATATTTTGGATGACAAAATTCATAAATTTCATCTTCTCTTGGTAAGAGCTTCACTTTAACTTAAAAATTTTTTATTTTCACCATGGATTTTCTCAACATTATGGAAAATCTGAAAGTTGGGATTTTTGATAAAAAAAACATGAAGAAAATTCCTTGTGAAAAGTTTCTTACCAAATAATCTTATTTGGGGAATTAAATTTTTTGTTTTGAAATTTATTTGGAAGTTATTTGGATTTTAGTAGAATTTCAAATGGCTCTAGGAGTAAAGAGAGGAAGATTAGATGATTTTGATGCGCATAAATTTGTTAATTTGAAGGCGCGACATAGTTATAAAACTTAAATTGAATAAAAAAGATTGATCCAGGAATGAACATTTGCCAAACCGGGTAGCGAGATCGAGAGGTTGATTCTTACCAAAAATTGGGAACAATTTTGCTACTTCACTGCAGTAGCAATAGTGCCAATGATTTAGGAGATTTATGCCAACTTGAGATTTACTGATGACAATCATATTCTCGTGAGAGGTAAGCAAGTTGAATTTACTGCAGAAAGGATCAATGCTTTTTATGGGATGTGGAATGTATTTTTAGATGAATATGTTGCATTCATGATGACTGATTCATCACTAAATAAAGTGATTTCATTCCTAACTAATGGAAAAAGAGAATGGAGGATTAAAAATAATAAGATAGTTAACTTCTCCGCTTCCATGCTGACTTGTCAGTCAAAGGTATGGCACCACATCATTTCTGCTAGATTACTACCAACAAATCATCTCGCTAATGTAATGAAGGATAGAGCTTTATTGAACTATTACATTTAGAACATGAAAGCAATAAATGTTGGTGCTCTTATAGTTCATCATGCACGGAGTATAGCTAAGAGATCTACAGTTAGTGGTTTGGGTTACCCTACCCTGATTTTCACACTTTGTGAGCAATCAGGAGTAGATTCTCATAAAAATGAAGAGAGTTTAAAACCACAAAATCCTATTAGGAAGCATATGATTTAGAGAGTTGAATCATTTTTTGAATATAGGGGTGCAAGAAGTGATAGACCCTCCACATCAGCTGCAGGGGCATTTACTTCTTGCCCTGCATCATTAGAAAACATTATGGACCAACTCATGATTTAACAATTATATATAGTAAATATTCAGAATTTTATTGAAGAGATTGGAGAAAGAAATGCTTATAACGATGAGTATCAACAGAGAAAAGTTCAGCATGATATACCTTTTGAGGAAGCTATGGTGAAGTATCTTAGGGGTGAATACAATGTGGAATTTTTTAGTTGCCCCAGCTTTACTCCATATGCACCTATTCATGATGAAGAAGAAGAAGAGGAAGAAGAAGATGATGATGAGGAAGGCGACAAAGATTAATATTTTCTGGAGTTGGTTTATTTGTTTTGTTTAGTTTTTTGTTCGTTTGTATATTGTTGGGATGTTATTTGATTGGCATTTGAAACTGTAGTAGTAAAAACTTTTATTTTTTATTGTGGTTTTGAAATTGTAATAGTAACAGTAGATTTTTACTTTTGCTGCATTTTTAGAATTTTAGTTTTTTTATGTTTTTAAATCTCACCAAATTCTTTCGAATATATTATGTCTCATTTAATGCTTTAAAACATATATATTTCTTAAAGTTTGTACCTGCAATATACCAAAGCCCAGTTTTATAGTCAGAAATCCTCTACTGGCTAGTTTTTATTTTTATGCATTTACTGTTTTCTTTTACCATCCAATTTTGTACTAAAATATTTACTTTAAATACCTAAAAACTTAAGTTTAGTGGGAAGAAAACTAAATTTTATTTGTCCTTAAGTACCAGTATTTCTAAAATTAATTTAACATGACATAGGATATTAAGACTAAACTTTAAATGACTATATTTAAGTTTATGAATATTAAGGTAAATTTAGGTAAATTTTTTTAATAAAGAAGGTCAATTGTAAAGTTAAAGATATTTCGTATCATAAGATAAGACTAAGTTTTAATATTTAAAGTAAAGGAAATTGTATATTTGAAGTATTAAGAATTTTAGAGATTCATGTAAGAAGAAAAGAATGAGACTTTATGAAGATCATAACGTAATATGAACTTATAAAGTTAAGAAAGGTAAGGAGTTTTGACTTTGAGAAGAGGATAGTGAAGTTCAATACTATTAATGGTTATCTAGGTATAATAATCGTCACTTGAAAAAGAAAAAGAAAAGAAATCATTGAAAAAATCCTAAAAGAAATGAAAAAAAAGGAGAGAAGAAAAAGAAAAGAAAAGAAAAATAAGTTAGGAGAAGCTTGAGGAGATGTCGAATCAAAAATTGGCTTCACTTGAATCAACTTAAGGAAAAAGTTTTATTACATTTTCTAAACTTATATTGGATTATTAGTAGCATTATTAGTAAAGTTTTTCTGAAGTTCTTTTTCATATAAATATTATAAATACCCTTGATATGATAAATTTCAATTCTTCTTAAAATAAATAGAGATTCTGAAATCTTAAAATTGACTACTAAGTACTCTTAGACTTAGAATTTGAATCTAAGTTATTAAAGGTTTTTCTCAAATTTTGCTTTTCTATTTATTAAACTAAAGTATAGAAGTTATAAGTAAATCTCTATCATAAGTCATATACTTTTATCTAATAAAAGTGTCACTTAAGGACAAGTAATATTTAAGTTTGGCAGATTTTAATACACCAAAATAATATAGTTAAGTATATATTTTATGCTTATTTTTTATGATATTACATTTTAAAGAAGGGTCTTTACATTTTTTTGTTGCAGATATATCAATTTTAGACATTTGGATCAAAAATAGCAAAAAGGATGAAATTTGGAGCCAAAATAGTGAAGTTTCGAATTCTGGTGCATGATGCGCCAGATTGGCACCAGATGGGCCAGAGTGGCGTCAGATGCATCGGAATTGCGCTAGATGCACCAAAACCCAGAACAGTACGATCGTCAGCAAACTGGCGCATGATGCATCAGATTGGCGCCAGATGCACCATTTGGCAGAGAGTGGGCACATGATGCACAAATTTGACCCCAGATGTGTCAGAGATGACTTTTTATGGATTAAGGCAGTTTGAGACAAATTTTGCTCAAATTTTTAAGGGAACATGCGTTCTAAACACCCCTTGGAGTAATTCAATGCATCTAAACACTTTGGAAGGTTCTTTTATGAAGGGATATGTCTCATGGATCAATGGACATGTCGTTTGAATTCAAAAGAGTTGACTTTTGGACATAATTTTGGAGGAAAGTTCGAATTCTTTTTGGAGGGAGGCAGCCTTTCATAAAAAAGAGGGAAGTCTAGGGTTTGAGAAGAGAGCGATTTTTAGGGTGTGTGGTGTGTGGTGTGAAGAAGGAGAATTAGAGAGAGAGAGAGAGAAAGTCAAGGGTGTGAAGAAGGAGAATTAGAGAGAGAGAGAGAAAGTCAAGGACTTAGAGATTTTTTCTTCAAGGATTGTAAGAGAAGAGAGAAAGTGAGAGATTTCTTCTTCGTTACACTTCTAAGAGAGATTTGAAATTGTTTGTAAAGAGAGAAAGGCTTGAAGAGAACTTCTAGGAGTTTTCTGAGGAAGGATTGTGAGATAAGTTGTATCTTTTATTGCTTTTGTTTTGTAAACTTGTCTTTATATATGAAATCTATGTTTTGTCGTATCTTTCTCATAAATTTTAAGTAGTCTTCTTTATCCTTCTCCCCACTTTGAGATATGGTTTTGTGAGGAATTGATTTTATTTTTATGGTTTTAAATGTCAACAATTTGTGATGATTTTAACTTCGATATTCATTTACTTTTCGATCTGGCCAATTGAAATGTTAAAATGTGTTGAGAAACATATGTTCCAAAAGGGCTATGATTTCTACAAAATAAGGAGAATCACAAGGAGAATCACATTTGAGAGAATCACATTTGATTTCATGGGAGAGTATTCATCCTTGGAATTGGGTGCAACTAAATAGGGAAATATACTTTGTTGGATGCAGAATTAGAGTTTTTAAGGTGATAGATTAAAATCCCCAATTTGGTCCAGTTGATTGGAAACTGATGTGTTAGCCTGCATGGGAGGGAGTAGTGGGAGCTCTGGAGTGTAACCAGTATCCTCCCAGCTTAACCACGGAATTAAGGACAAAACTCTCGATTAGTTAATGTTTTTATGCACTCAGAAGAGGGTAAAGAATATGATTGCTCATATTTGGCACAAAACAGTTTATATATATATTTTCAAATAATTTTAATTTCCTTACAAACCATATACTCATTATAAAGGGGAAATATGCATTCTTAAATTTGAACTTTCTTTCACAACATCTTAGTTTTAATTTTTGTAAATTTACTTTTGAAAGTTTAGCATTTAGTTTAGTTAACTTTATTTTTCAATTGCATTTTAATTAGCATTCACCATTTACTTGGTATTTAAACTTTGCACATTACTTTTTGTATTTTTAAAATTGTACTTTACATTATAATTTTAAAAACTTATTTACTTGCATTTCCAACTTCCCTATGGGATCTATATCTAGGACTTCATTAGAGCCCTTTATTACATGAGTGATATGTACACTTGCGTTATTTTTAAAAAGGGATTTGGCAATTTAAAGATTATTAAAAGAAAAAACTATTTCAATTGAAGTTATTTTGATGGGATTAAGTTGCATATCTGTTATTGTATTTGCAGTGTGTATTTTGTAATATTGAAAAATACTTACAAAACTAACACACTAATCCACCCACAACAACGACTTAAGTAAAAAAAAATAGAGTTTTACTGTTGATTTTGCAGTTTTTAAGGTAATCTAGCGTTTTTGAGAATTTGACGCATCATGTGTCATCTCTCTGTAAACTGGCACATCTTGCGCCAACACCTTGTTTTTTTCTAGATTTCATTTCCTTTGAAAATCTGCTCTGTACCGCTTTACTTATACCTTTAATTAACTCAAATGAACTTTTAAAAGTATGATTAAACATTACTCTAACATCAATATTTCACAAACAACACAAAACTCACTTTTATATATATAATCCACGTTATTACAAACTAACATTTATAAAGACAACAAACATCTATTTTAGTGTTTAAAGAAAACCAAAACATCCTGACATTGAAATCTAAACATCAAAATAGCAAACACGAACATCGATATAGTTCAACAATAAAATTAAATGCAATCCAACACATCAAACAACTAAAACAAAGAGTATTAAATAAAATGTTCCATGCATAGATTAAATTCAAACATTTTCTTCACTCTAGTCCACCTAGATATCTCTCATAGATTGGTAGTGCACATATAAGTTATAGAAGGGTTGATAAGGAAACTCATCAGTCGAATACTCCCTAATTTAAGTATGTTTCTTGAGCATACGTACCAAACCATCTTTAATACAACAAGTATGCTCAAAATTTTTTAAGTCTCTAATCTAAGTGATCCAATATTTCAGAAATATTTCCAATTGCATGCATAAGATTCTGCACCTCTTCCTCTATTTTCTTGATCCTTTTCAAAAGTGCATTTAAACTGAAGTAAGACTGAATAGGTGATGAATTTTGGGATTCCTAATCCATCAGAACATTCATATCATTCTCATCTCCCATTCTAATACAATTGCAATAGACTTATGGATCCATCGGCTTTTAAGGAAGAAACAATTTTTCCGAACTCTCATAAGGTACTAAGGATTAGCTGCATAGTAAGAAAATAATAGATGAAAATTCAAGCCCAGTTGCAAATCCATTAACAATCAAACCCAAAATTGATTTCATAATATTTGCACTAATATCAATAGATTTTCTGGTTTGAATACAGTAATTTAAAATAACACTCTCCTTAGTTTCCTAGTTGATTTCATAGTAGGCAGTAATTTTGATGCAATAAACAAGTGTCACGCCTTAGAAGTATGAATTAATAATGATGACAAAAAACTTACATTCCCATCATCTCTGGCCTCCCAATTTGTATCTTCATCCGTAAGGTATCAATAAAGTTCATTAATATTATCTCTCGTAGGGGTAAGATTTTTATAATGGGAAATAGGCACATTTTCAATCATAAACATTTTGTTTAATCCTGAAGGAGTGAATAGAAAAAACATGCCTCACACATAAATAATTCCTTTATTTGTTCTATGTAGATTTACATAAAACTCTTTCACCACAGGGATGACTACGGTGTTTAGTGTAGCAAACCACTTTCCAACATCTTTGCATAATAATCTCTTCAACTCGAGTATTCAGTGTATTAAATCCTTGATTCACAAAACTTTGTTCTTTGATTAGCCTCTTCTTCACCAAAACACAATCATGCAATTTTTGCACATCAAGACTGACGAACTTTCTCTGGTTGAAAATTTTAAATCTAGCAGAATTATTAGAGTGGGACGCCATTGGAATTGAAATCTAGTCACTCATCCCTCGTTTTCCTCACTAAAACAAACTTTGGAATCAGTTTTTGGGAGTTATAAAGAGAAGTAATCACAAAAAACCACCTTTTGAAATGTTTTAAGTCATTTTTGTCGCTGCGGCGCATCATGCAACAACTCTTTGGAATATGGCGCATCATGCGCCAGTTCCAAAAAATTCACATTTTCGATTTTGATCCAAAAAATTCTCCATTTTTCCATAAAATTAGGTAAATAAAAATGTTTTTAAATTATTTTCTACAATACACTGACTCTATGTAAACACAAATAAAAATATGTGTAAATGTTCTGAACAAAAACTTGAAATCAAAATAAATAACAATAAGTATAGATTACCTCCCATAAAGCGCTTGGTTTAATGTCGTCAGCCCGACATTTGTAGTCCTTATTCTGGGTGACCCAACATTATAGCTTCTTTAAAAACTGATCTTTGACCATCAAAATATGGTTTCAATATGTGTCCATTTACTTTAAATATCCTTTCAGTCTTAAGATCTTCACTATTAACAGTTCCATAGGGAAAGTCTTTTACAACTTTGAATGGCCCTTTCCATCTAGA
This sequence comes from Phalaenopsis equestris, assembly GCF_001263595.1. Taxonomy (NCBI): domain Eukaryota; kingdom Viridiplantae; phylum Streptophyta; class Magnoliopsida; order Asparagales; family Orchidaceae; genus Phalaenopsis; species Phalaenopsis equestris. Next base: position 256,656 of record NW_018165556.1, read on the forward strand.
TTTTAGTTTCCTAGTAACTAATTTCAATCTTGTATTGCATAATAAAACTTCATGTCCATGTTTAAATTATTTTCTTATTATCTTTCGATCATGTCATTCTTTCATTCTTTCCTTCTAAATCCTAGCATTATCGTAAGATTTATTTCTAATTTCTTCAAGCTCATTCAATTGCAATAATATTTTCTCACCAGCTTCTTTCAAATTGAAATTGAATTCTTTTATTTCCCAATAAGCTTTATGCTCCAACTCTACTGGCAACAGTTCCATAGGGAAAAACTTTTACAACTTTGAATGAACCTTTCCATCTAGACTTTAGTTTCCTAGTAACTAATTTCAATCTTGTATTGTATAATAAAACTTCATGTCCATGTTCAAATTATTTTTTTATTATCTTACTGGCAATTAATAAGCCTTCCCAAAAATTAATCTATAAGGAGACATACTAATAGGTGTCTTATAAGTTGTCATGTATGCCCATAATGCAGTATCTAATCTAGTAGACCAATCCATTTTACTAGAATTTACACTTTTTTTCCAAAATTCTATTAATTTAATGATTAGATATTTCTGTCAAATCACTAGTCTAAGGATGATAAGCAGTTGCAATTTTATTTAATAAGCCTTCCCAAAAATTAATCTATAAGGAGACATACTAATAGGTGTCTTATAAGTTGTCATGTATGCCCATAATACAGTATCTAATCTAGCAGACCAATCCATTTTACTAGAATTTACACTTTTTTTCCAAAATTCTATTAATTTAATGATTAGATATTTTTGTCAAATCACTAGTCTAAGGATGATAAGCAGTTGCAATTTTATACATTATATTATATTTTTCTACTAATTTTGCAATTGTTGCATTTCGAAAATGTGATCCTTCATCGGTAATGATTACTCTATGCATTCCATATATTGTAAAAATATTTTTAAATAAAAATTTTGAATCACTTCGAGCATCACATCGAGTTAAAGTGATTGCTTCAATAAATTTTGAAACATAATCCACTGCAGTTAATATATATATATA
>NW_018165556.1:261957-264082 GCF_001263595.1 Phalaenopsis equestris
AACTTGATAGAGCAATTCTTAAGCAATTGATGAATTCCAGAAATCCAGCTGATTAAATTCCATGGGGTATCACAAGAACCATGGATAATGTTAATAAGTTGCAAAGAGTCAGATTCTACCCATAGCTGGTCAAAATGGCAAGATCTGGCTAAAGTGATGGCCCAAAATACAGCTTGACATTCTGCTTCAAGGGAGTCTAAAGCTTTAACAGAAGATTGAAAAAATAAGATATATCTCCCCTCATGATTCCTGAATACACCACCAATACCAGCAGACTGAGATTTATAGCTACCATCAGTGTTAACTTTGATCCATCCAATCTTTGGGAGAGTCCAGCAAATTTCCAAGATTTTTGTAATGTGTGGCTTGAGAGAAGGGCCCAGCTCCAACATAGCTTCAAACTTTTTAAATTTAATCAATTTTTGTATAAAAGCAATACAATTTAGACCTACCCTCATAGGAACTAGATGGGAGTTGTCATGCTTTAACTGGTTTCTAGCCATCCAAACAAACCAAGCCACAATGTTGGGGTTGTCCTGAAGATTGAATCCCCTCCAGTCAGACCAACAATTATAAAAAACCTCCCATGTTAGATTCATAGTTGGGGTCTTGAGTTTACCATTCACAAAAGACCAAACTTCCTGTACCCAAGGGCGGGCAAAGAAAAGGTGGGTAATAGTTTCCTCTTGGGACTGGCAGAAAATGCATCTGGAAGGACCCCTCAAACCCTTCAATTTCAATATATCATCAGTGGGAATCAATTTTAAGAATAGTCTCCATATGAAAAAAGACATGGATGGGGTGAGGAATTTATTCCAGATTGTATGGCCCCAATGTACCACCAGTTGGGGAGGCTGAGAAGAGATTGAGTTCTTTTTTATAGCTATTTTGTCTTTAACTCCAGGTTTTACAAACAGTTTCTGAATATTAGATAGTTGAGAAGGCCTGCAGAAAGGAAGAATTGGAGTAAGATTCCACTTATCATGATCCCAGATGTCCTTCATAAGAAATGGAGAGGCTGGGGCATTCTAATCCTGAAGAAGGCAGCCTTCCAAAGACCAATTATCCCACCAGATGTTTACCAAGACCTCACCAATCTCCCAGACATACAATTGTTCAGCATGCTTCCTAGCCTGTAACATCCTTTTCTAAATGAGGGAATCCCTAAACCCATAGAGAGTTGGGTGGGGTGTTGATGCTTGCAATATTTGCCCCAAAGGAATTCAGCCCAAAGGGAGGACTGAGATCTAAACTTGAACCAGAGTTTGTAGAAGTTAGTGTGCATAATTTGGGGGAAAGACGTGAAGCCTAACCCACCCTCCTCAAAGGGTTTACACACCTTAGCCTAAGATGTCCTGTGTTTTTGCTTCCTTTGGCCAGCCCATAGAAATCTATTGAAGATCCCTTCTAACAATCTTTGAGAAGACTTTTTCAAGATGTTCATTTTCAGTAGATAGGATGGAATAGTAGATGGAACACTTTTAAGGAGTGTGATCCTACCCCCATTGGATAAAAAGGAATTGATAAAAACTTGCAATTTGCTTTGTAAAAAGGAATTCTCCCATGCTTGTAATTTTCTTTGGACCTTATCAATTATGTGATCAAATTGAATGTTTTTAGCTCTTCCTTTGATAAGATATTTCCCCAGATATTTCACAGGAAGGTGGTTGTTTGTGAACCCAGTGAAATCAGTAACCCAGGTCCTTAAGTCTTTTTTGCATTGTTTACTAAAAATGGAGATGCACTTCTGTTTATTTAATTTCATGCCAGAAACATCCTCAAAGGTCTCCAAATTCTGCATGAATAATTTAACAGCAGTTTTGGAAGCTTTTGAAAAGATAATGATGTCATCAACAAAGGCCAAGTGATTAATTAAGGTGGGTGATTAATTAAAGTGATTAATTAAGGTGGAAGATGTTTGGCTATAAAGAGAATGGGGTTTCCTGGATGTCAACTCATTCAAACTTCTGGATAAGTAGTCAAAAGCTAAAATAAAAATGGTAGGGGAAAGGAGGTCACCTTGTTTTATACCTCTAGAAGCACTAAAAAACCCATGAGAGGATCCATTGATGAAGATAGAATGGAAGTTATTGGTCAGCCATCTGTTGATTAGAGAGACAAAGGA
>NW_018165556.1:264721-267581 GCF_001263595.1 Phalaenopsis equestris
TTGATTTTGTTTGCCTTTTGAGCATAGAGAGCCTCTTGCATATTTATTTGATCCAGCAGGAGTTCATTAGCTAACTGAAGGTCCATTTCAGACCCTATGCCAGAGGATAAGAGCTGTTCTAATTGTAAATCATTTTGTTCAGCTTCGAGGACTTTTTTATCAATGTTCCCCACCACCTCCCAGTTCCAGTTTGAGAGTTGTTTGCTAACTTTTTTATGTAAAAGCCAAAGCTTGATACTTGGGATATGATGATGAACATCAGTCCAGGCCATTGATACTTGATTGAGAAAATCCCCATGCATTGACCACATATTAAGATATCTGAATTTAGCTTTAGTTTTAGAAGAGGAGGAAGATATTTGAATGAGCAAGGGTCTATGATCAGACCCACTCATAGCCAAGTGTTGGACAGAAGTATGTAGGAACTCTCTAAACAAAAAATCATTTACCAAAGCTCTATCAAGCCTCTCCCAAATCTTCCCCCTTCTCCAAGTAAATTTAGGGTCAATAAACCCCAAATCAAAAAGGCTAGTAGACTGAATGTTGTCATTGAATGTATTCATTAGATTGATATCAGGGGATCTCCCACCCTTCTTCTCACTAGGTGAAGAGAGGCAGTTGAAATCACCCCCACTAACCAGAAATGCCTTATAGAGGTACTGAACTCTTGTAACTATTGCCAAAGTTCCAGTCTAGCAGTTGTTGTACAGCCAGCATATATGAAGGTAACAAAACCATGATAGTAACTGAAGTTAAGCTTCAAATGGATAAATTGGTCTCCCTCTTTAAGAACAGTGCATTGGACTTCCTTTCTAAAAAGAAGCCATATTTTACTATTAACCAGGGAATTTCCTCACAATTTTCTTAACATTTTTAGTGACCATTGGTTCTAGTAGAGCAATGATTCAAGGTTTATACATCCTGTTGAGAGCAAGGATTCTATTAAGGGATTTAGGATGTGCAAGTCCCCTAACATTCCAACATATTAGATTCATTAACTAATAGAGGTGGATTTTCCTCTTCTCCTAGTTCTAATAGTACTAGAAGAAAGAGGGGGGCATCCTCCAAAGAAGATGAAGAGGGAAGTAGATTCTTTAATTCCAAAGGCATTTTCTTATTTTTTGTTTTTTGGACTTGCCAGCTATCTTCAAAATTCCTAGCTAATCGCAAAATCAAAGGGTCTTCCTCTGGTAACTCAATAGTTGTAATCTCTTGATCAGCAGGGAGTGTAGAATGTTCAGTACAAAGAGTTTGTTCAATTTAAGAAGAATGTGGCATGAGGTGAAGTTGTTCAGTTAATAGTTCATCGTTAATTTGGGGATTAGGTACCACACCCTCTTTTGCCATAGCTTGGGGTAGCTCTAGTTCAGTATCATCATGGGACCTTGTCCCTGGCAACTCAGGAACAATAACAGCACAATCAGCAGCAGTTGGTAATTCAGTGTCATGTGATTCTAATTCCTCAGGGTGAGGTCTGGGGATCTTCCTTCTGAGGTTAGGATGGAGTCTAAAGAATTTCGCATTTGTCTAAAGAATTTCTCATCAGTGTGGCCAAACATATTGCAATGATGGAAATAGTAAGGTATTTGTTCAGCTATGATTTTCTGCCAGTATCCACTATGCTCAGTGCCTAACCAAATTTCCTCCACAGCTGGTAGAGTAATGTTTCTTTCAACCAAAATTCTGGCTACAGAAGGTCTAGATAAGTTGAAAGTGGGGGCATCCAATTTCAGAGGTCTTCCCAAAGTTTTGCCAATATTGAAGAGAACTTTGTGGTTGAAAAAATGTAGTTTAAGTCCAGGTAACTTAAACCATATGGGGACAATGGGAAGTTCTTTGTTGGGATCAAAATCAAGAGTCCACTTTAAAAGCTTCATTGAGATTCCTTCAATCAAGATAGATTGTTTGGAAAAAATTCTAGCATAGTCTTCCTCCATTGAGAGATTAATAAGTACGTGCTTGCCATCAAGTAGGCCTACTTCCCAGTCCCCTTTGAATTTTAGTCCATCAAAATATCTTCTCATAGATTCCATCTTAAGATGGCCAAGTTGAAATTTACCAATTAAGGTGAATTTTTGACATTCAGTTAGACCATTTAGGTCCTCTTCAGTAAAATAGATAGCCAATTTCCCACTTTTCTTGCATATGGGTTTGAAGAGAGGGTCATTACCCTCATGATATTCTTGAGGAAAAACCAAATCATCAAAAAACCAAATCATCAGGATTCTGAACTTTCTCCTGACCTTTCCTAACAATGTCAGCAGAAGTAGCCTTGGCCCACTGAATATTGGTGGAAATATCAATTGGAGTTGGGTCTGACATCACTTAAAGAGCTTATCAGAGATAGAGTTGACCCAAAGCAGTCCACTACCAGTAAAAACTAAAAGAAACCAACCACACAGTAGGTAGAAGACTCCAAGTAACCAGCCAAACAAAAGAAACAGTAAGAAACAGTGAGGCTAAGCAATAGAACAGTAAAGAAAACCTTATCAGAGATATAGTTGACCCTGAGATGTCAACTGCCAGTGAGACACCAAAAGCAAAACCAACCCCCCAGTAGGTAGAAGACAAACAAAACAGCAAAAAACAGTGGGGCAAAGCAATGGAACAGTAAAAATTTGAAAAACCAGAACCCGGGAAGATGTAAAAGCTTAGAGAATAGTAGAACTTGCAAGATCCAATGATGAGATGAGAGAAATCCAATTGAAAGTAATGGTATAGCAAAGATTAGGCCATCTACAGTAGCATTTTGAGCCATTCTGCCGAAAGCCTAGCAGAGCAACAGATGAACCAGCCGCCACCCATGGTTCTAGACATATATATATATAAATATGTACATATATATATATATGTCTATGAT
>NW_018165556.1:268527-271205 GCF_001263595.1 Phalaenopsis equestris
TATATATATATATATATATATATATATGTATGCTGCTTCCCTAGCTCTGCTAGGTTTCTGTCTCAATGGTGCTGTCCTGCTTCCCTTTAATCTTCCCTGACTATGATTGTGTTTCTCCCCAACCTTCTTCTACTTCCAGGAGGTGTTTCACTGGTTTGAAAGTCTTTTTTCTGCTGTTGTTCTCACTTGAGTTTTTCAGTTAGTGTTCCATTGGTTCTTCTCTCTGTTTGTCCAACCTGTGTTTCCTATGGTTGTTCTTAATGGCCTCTCCCACCCCCATTGATTTAGAAACTAACATCCAATGGTCTAAAGCCACTTGCTGATGTGGTGGGGAAAGGTTTTGAAACATTGCAAAATGTGGAAAATCTTGTCTTCCCCCAAGCCTATCATGATGCTAATCTTGGTAAAGGAGATTGCCCCTATGTGAAAGCTTTAAGCAGAAAAGGAGGCAAGGTGGCTGCTGTGTTCTCTGATCTCGAAATCAACACTTTGGCTGAGGCTCAAGAATTCACCTTGGTGGGCAAATTTCAATTCAACCATCCTAAAATGTAAGGAAGTATTTTGATGATTTAAAGCTGGTTGGTGCTTGGAAAGTTGAACTAATGGATGGAAGGCATATAATGATTCAGTTAGCTAAAGAAGAGGATTATGCAAGGCTTTTTGCTAAGCAAGTTCTCTTTTTGGATGGCATATCTATGAAACTGCTGAAATGGACTATTGATTTTGACCCTTCAAAGGAACCTCCTATAGTGCCTATATGGTTCAAGCTGCCTGGATTGAAGCTTCATTTTTTCAACCACCAAGTTCTTTTTATTATTGGCGCTACCCTTGGTCGACCCATGAAGCTGGATGCTCCCACCTTTAACCTGTCAAGACCTTCTGTGGCTAGAATCCTAGTGGAAAGGAATATCACCCAACCTGAAATTGATGAAATATGGTTGGGTACAACTAACAATGGCTATTGGCAGAAAGTAGTTATGGAGCAAAGACCATATTATTGCCATAATTGTAAGATGTTTGGACACACTGACAACAGATGCTTCAGATTACATCCCAAGAAAAAGAATACAGCCTCTGGAATGTCAACCTTCCCTAAACAACCACTTACCACACCACAACTGGATCCACCTTCTCCCACCATAATCTTAACCCAAAACCCAGAATCTGATTCTCTACCTACTTCTATTAACCCTATTTCTGACTGCCCACCCTTTATGGAAGTCCTTGCTGATGATCATTTAGATGGAACCTCTCTTTTGCCCTCCCCCTCCACTCTTGCCCCTTCCTAATCTAAAGAGGTGTTGAACCATTTTCCCCAATTACTGGGACTGTACTTTCCTGTTGAAGGCCCCTCTGATCCTACCACTAACCTGATTCCTTTGCCCCCTCCCCTTACCCCTTTTGAGGTTCCCTCTTCTCCTGTTGAAGTCTCTGAAATGTGTTCTGAACTAGGAAAAGCTATCTTGCCCCAAGGCTTAACTTTGACTCCTTGTTTCAAGGAGCATACTGACCTTCCTACATTGCAACCCAATATCATTAATGTTGTGGATGATAATGTGGTTCAAAATTTGAAATTAGATCTAGAGGAAGAATGGCAGATTCATCAGTCTAAAAAGAAAAAGAAGCCGATGCATGAGCCGCAACATAATGCAGCTACCTCTGGAGAATTCATGTCCAAAAGTTTGGAATCTCTTCCTAGAACAAGGAGGAGAGGAAAAATGATCAATGATTAATCTACTTTGCTGGAATGTTAGGGGATTGGCACACCGTAGGTTCCTTAGCAGATTATTGCATCTGAATAGGGTGCACAAACTTTGGTGCATTGCTCTTCAGGAACCAATGGTGTCTAAACATAAGGATAGACTTATTAAGAAATTTCATGGTTTCCACTTTGCTGCTAACTGTAACAATAAGATTTGGTTACTCTGCAGAAAAGAAGTCTCTTGGCAAATCCTCTTAGATCATCCACAGTTCTTACATGTATCCCTCTCTATGGCTGTCCATTCTGCTCATGTTACTTTTGTCTATGCCTCTAGCTCTTCTGCTGGGAGAGTGGAGCTTTGGAAGGAGCTCCTTAACCTGAGCACTAACACCTCCTCAAATTGGCTGATCTATGGAGATTTCAATTGCATTACTTCCTCAGATGAGAAGATTGGAGGCAGACCTCCTGATACTAGCAAAATGAACTTCTTTTAGACAACATGCATATGGCTAGACTCAATGATTTGGGTTTCTCTGGCCAAAAATTCACTTGAAGAAGAGGTAAGGTTTGGGAAAGAATTGATAGAGCTCTTTTAAATGATTACTGGATTAATGAATTTTTCCATACATCTGTCTCTCATCTTTCAATGTCTGGTTCATACCACAGACCTTTATTGATCACTATCAGCAGCTCCATAAACCCCTCCAAAAACAATTTCAGATATTTAAATGTCTAGTCTTCCCATCCAGACTTTCTGATTCAAGTTAGTACTATATGGACCAGCTATCATAACAACAATCCTTGGGTGAAATTATGGATTCTACATAAAAGGCTTGCTGCTATAATCAAAGCCTGGAATTGGCAGACCTTTGGTGATTTAAGTGGAAGCTGAAGCCATGGTAGATGAATTGGAATCCAAAATCAGCCTTAATCTTAATTTGGAAACTTGTTAACCTCACTTTTGGTTGAGGTCTAG
>NW_018165557.1:0-14508 GCF_001263595.1 Phalaenopsis equestris
ACTTATAAGCTGCCCCAAACGGACCCTAAATATACTTTAGAGATATGCAAAGGAGGGCAAGGAATGCACCACTAAAATCTTCCTATAAATGGGCCTTTACATACATACGACACAATTCCAATGTATTTACATATTTAACACCTAAATTTTACTTTTTTTACATTTATACTTCCCAAATCTTTCACATCACATCAAAAATACAAATATTTTAACTTTTAAAAAATGAAATACACTTTTTCATGCATATGTAAGGTGGTATCTATGTAAAAATTGAAGTTTAGGTGTTAAATATGTAAATACATAGAAATTACGTGGTATATACATAAATCTTCCATTTAAAAATAATGGAAATCAGCAAGAGAGGGTGCAGTGTGAAAGAAAAATAAAAAAATAAGAAAGAGTTAAGGAGAAGAAAGAAAAAGCCAAAACTTATGTGCAAAATAGAGTCAGTACTTTATGCAACACTCAAAAAGAAATGAATAGAGCGTAACAATTCATTGAGCTGGCCCTAAAAAAGCTTGGTAAGTCTAATGATGATCATGATGATGACGAAAGCATCAATTGAGATAAAAAAATGCAAATAAAAAGCACGCATTGTGTTATAAATGATTTAAGAGAAACTTAGTATGATCCAACCAAAAAGCAGGAAAATATTATTATAATAGTTTCCACAATCTAAAGAATAAAATTTCCAATAGCCTAATCAGTATTTACAACTGATGGCTCTAGAAATTGCCTAACAGACCTTGAATGGTATGTAGCTGAGTCCACGGATGCGCACATTTTGTTCTTCAAAGCTGATAACCTTGCCAAAAGTGTCGATTACAATGCGGAACGAGCTTTCTGGTTTCAAATATGGCAACTTTCTCTCATCAGGGAAACATCTAATAGCTTTTTCTAAATCATCATGGGTGGTGCCCTCTCCCCATAATTCGTAAATCCCCTTTACAAGCATACCTATAAATGCAACAAACATAAAATTATAATGATTGCAAGGGTTGATAAATGACCATTCAAAATACCTGTAAAGAAAAACATAAAGAATCTCGCAAAAACACGAAGGTAAAGAAAGCATGAAGGTGAAGAAACTTGAAATTGCAACAACAAACTATATCAGAAACATGAAAAAGCATTACTATTAATAAGGATGATTTCACAATCAATCAAATGTGCTCAAATTATTAAAAAATATATGTTGAGTTAATTCTAACCAAAAAAAATATAGCAATGGATTGAAAATGGTGGGCACTGTAGAAATAAGAAATTCCTATATTTGTCATCTGAAATTAGATTAAAAGAAAAAATGAAATGGAGAGCAAATCAAACCTTCACAAAGACGGCATATGAAATTGTATTATTAAAAGTAGTAACTTGTTTATAGCTTGGATCAAAGGGCAATCAGATGCTTGACATAAATGTTGGTAGCTTAAGGTAGTGCTCAAAAATAAAAATAAAAAAACAAAAAAAAGAACAGCAAAAAATCTTTTACACACTAAAAAAACCTAGTAGGTAAAGCCATGAAAGTATCTAAGAACCATTGATCAACTTTGGTTAAGAATTTTAGGGAAGATGAGTGAGAAAGCAAAAGAAGCCGAAGACAAATGAAAAAAGAAAAAAAAATTTCAACATTGTCGTTACCATCAAAAGTTCTAGAAGAATTCACTTCGTTAAAACATTTAGGACTTTTGCAATAACATAAGAATTTACCTCGAAAGTGCATATTTCTAAGAGAAACAATTGAGTTTAAAAATTATCATTTTTTTTACATGATATAATTCCAAATGGGAAAGTGAGAGAGCAGAGCAAAATTTCAATTGCAAATCATTCCATTATGAACCTAATAATCAATATATAAAATATCCCATGAATAATTAGATGGTTATAACTTATAAACTATTAAAAAAAGCTGTTAGGCAATTTGACAATTTCTTTAGGTCAGCTTAACAGATCTATTCTTAGATTTGACAATTTCTTTAGGTCAGCTTGTTTATATGATGGGAAGCATGTCCAAGATGGGCAGATCAGAGCACATATTAAAGTAAATAAATGTAAAAATCTTAATAAGAATGGGAAAAATTAAACTTGGCTACTCTATGTCAAAATATAACAATCACAATATGAAACATGAGAATATCCATGGATGAGAATATCCCTGTAAATTGATGAAATATGTAAGATTTAAAATTAAACAGAGCTTATCATGCCAAAAACATTAAACTTGAATTAAACAATATCATTATTGTACACATAAAAATGTGTCCGCACAAATATCAAAGCAGATAGACGACTCAGGAAGAAGATGTGGATTATCGAGTGAAGCCTTTGACGATCGTTTCAGATGAGTATTGGCGAAGGAGGCACCTTATAGGAACGATCGGTAGAAAGCGCCAAGGGAAAATCTCGTAGGACGGAAATCAACCTTTAGGAAGATCGGCGTGAATCACTCTTTCAGGCTATATCAACCGAATTAAGGCTTGATAGGCTATCGACAACCCTCATCGATTGAATAGGCTCAAGGTTTTATTATATGCAAATAACTCTCTAATTACCAAAAAGCCCCCCTGAAAAGTTAATAATGAGGGAGCTAATATGTACTTTTGTAATGTTAGGAATTGGGAACTAGGTCTATAAATAGATGTTCATATTACGAATAAAGAACACATTTTTGTCTGTCTACTACTGCTCTCGCTCTTTCTCACACAGTCTCTCTCTTAATCGCTTCCTAATAGAACGTTTCATTCCTTGAGTGTGTTTCCTGGATATTTTTGGATTCATCATCCTTTAAGGTGTGGTGAGCATGAAAATATGTTGTCAATAAGAAGAGGAACCCGACAACAACAACAGAAAGAGTCTAGTCAATGAAACGAAGAAGCAACATGCACCTAAGAGCTTATGGAAGAATTCATTCAACAATATCTGCAATATTTGGGAACTCATATCACCAAACAGATGTCAGGACAGTTCGCAAAAGTCCTTAGGGGGGTCACTGCCCTAGGAGCAACCCCAGTTACAAGAGACAGCCAACACGACATAGAACACTCAACCCTCTTCAAGGGGAACGCCAGCCAATAATGGAAGGAGGGGAATCCACTTGTAGAAAAATCCCAACGATGGTCTATACCAAGACAGCGCCGGATTCTCCCCCGTGAAGGAGAAGAACCAACCAGTGTGGATCGAGGTGCATAGGCAGCCGAAGAACGCTTTCCCCCTGTATGTCTCCGGAGTTGAACCCCCGAAGAAGTTTAAGATACCAATCTTAGAGACGTATAAAGGACTGCCAAATCTCAATGACCACTTTGCGTTGTTCGAATCGTCCATATGCCTGTTGAAAATTTTTGATGCCCTCAAGTGTAAGCTCTTCTTCATGACACTGAGATCGACCGCATTAAGGTGGTTCGACAGATTGCTCGTGGGGTTAATCACCTGTTTTGCAAAGTTCAGAAGACTTTTCCTGTCGCAGTTTGCAGTGCCCTGAGGCCTACGAAAAGCGCCCGATCCCTGTGGTGGATGAAGCGGGGGCCAACGAGAGCTTACGATCGTTTATGGCACACTTACAGAGCGAAACTTTAGATGTCAAGGACTTGAAGCCTAACATGGGCCAAGCCGCGCTGATGCAAGGAGTGAGGTCGGAGAGGTTTCGTTTCGACCTCGAACTCGCAGTGCCACAAAGATTGGAAGTTGTTGGAGATGGCCAACAAATACATCGTTGCCTACGAGAATGCCCTTGAGCCTGCCGAACAAAGGCACAGAAAAAGCCAACACAAGGCAGTATAGGACAACCCAAGCAAAGTGCACGATCGTCAAACCGGCCCCGCTACGAGAGTCACCCGGACAATCGCTCCACCCAACATCAGGAATACCAAAGGCAACAAACCAAGGCCCAAAATCACCGATCATCTTAGTATAATCACTGGGTTCCCAGCAAAACCCCACCTAGGGTATCCATGGCAAAGATAGTAGGCACCATCCAGCATAAGGGGTTCTCCAGAAAAGTAACACCGATGAGGGCCGAAGCTTTTCTTCGGGATAGCAGAAAATACTGTAAGTACCACAAAGATCACAAACGCAACACAAAATAGTGCAAAAACCTGCAAAGCCTGATTGAGGAGCTGATAAAGGATAGGAAGTTGAAAGAATTTGTCACCCCTGAAGCCGCGACCGAAAGGCAAGGCAAGCCTCCCGCAGGAGGAGCGACCAGCTGGCCCATCCGCACCAACGCCATTCACAGTGTGGGGTATGTGCCCGCAATCTCGAAGAAAGCGAGTCACCTAAGAGGACAGGTTGGAAGAGACAACAAACATGGGAACTCTGCGTATCCCAAGGGTCGTCGAAGAAAGCGAGCCACCATTGCCCCGAAACCCAAGGGTCATCTACCTATCTATTTCACTGACGAGAATCTTCCCCAAAAAGAGAAGCCCATATAAAAATGTCATTGTAATAACGGTGATAATAAACAATTACTAAGTAGGGAGCATTCTCATTGATATAAGAAGTTCTGTGGATATACTATTCAAACAGGAATTCGACAAGCTGAGCCTCACTACCGATCGGATGACCGCACCAGCTAGCCCGCTGTATGGGTTCTCGGGCGAAAGGAAGGATGCATTGGGAGTGATTGGGCTCCCGATAGGTTGGGGAGAAAACAAAAAACAATTTACGCTCACAGAAGATTTTATCGTGGTGGATTCACACCTTATAACACTATATTTTGTTAACCGTTGTTGAACAATTTCAAAGCGGTAGTCTCTACATACCACATTGTTGTCAAGTTTCCTGGAGATGAAATTATCACAGTCAAAGGTTACCTGGAGCAGTCGTGGGTCTGCTACTAGCGGGATATAAGCAACGCAGAGCACGATCCCCTAGATATCCAAAATGTGAGAGAAGGTGATCTCGAGACCAGCGAAGCCACCGCGAGGTTCCGACGGTCGAAGGAGAACCAGGTAAATGTTTTCTAATAAACAAAGCTTTTAATGCAGGTCACAGGGAGTTGTTGATCCAAACCCTCCGAGAAAACCAAGATATTTCGTGTCGATGGCCGCTAAGATGTCGGGCATGCCAATCGATGTCGCATGCGACAAGTTGAACGTTGATCCATCGGCCGACCCATGAAGCAAAAGATCAAGAGTTCAGCCATGACATTGGCGGGACCCATCCAAGAGGAAGTACAAATGCTCGACGAGGCGGGATACATTCGGGAAGTACAACACTCCACCTGGTCTCCAACATAGTGATGGTCCAGAAAGTCAATGGAAAATGGAGGATGTACGCCGGCTTCACCAACCTGTATTCCACTTGTCCAAAAGTCTTATCCCCTGTTGATGATCATTGCCTTGGTGGATTCGGCGATCGGTCACTCAGTCCTGAGTTTTCTTAATGCATTTTTCGGGTACCATCAGATCAAGATGCACCCAACTGACGTGGAGAAAACAGTTTTTATTACTTGTGAGAGAGTTTTTTGTTATAATGTATTGCACTTTGGGCTTAAAAATGTCAGAGCGACTTACAAACGCCTTATGAATGTAATATTTGCAAATAAAAAAGAAGTGAGCATTGAGGTGTATATCGATTGAATGTAATATTTGCAAATCAAAAAGGAGTGAGCATTTAGGGGTATATTGATGATGTATTGGTTAAGAGTCCAGAATTTAAAAGAAATCTTTCTAACACTTAAATAGTTTAACATGAAACTAACCCCATTGAAGTGCACATTTGAGTCCACTACAAGCAAATTCCTGTGGTATTTGCTAACCCCTGAAGGCATAAAGGCCAACCCAAAAAATATCAAAGCACTCCTCGATATGCCATCCTGAAAACACCAAGGAAATTCAGAAGCTAACCGACAAGATAGCAAGTTTGAGCAGGTTCATCTCCAAGTCAGATGATAAGTGTGCCCCATTCTTTAAAGTACTTAGGAGATCTAAATACTTAGAATGAACACCGAAATGAGAAGAGGCCTTCAAGAATCTCAAGCAGTTCTTCGTCTCTCCTCCCCTCCTTCGTAGCCCGGAGCTGAAGGAAAAGCTTTATCTTTACCTCGGAGTCGGCCCATAAGCCGTCAGTTCGGTCTTGGTCAGAGAAGTCTTCGAAAAACATTCAGTGTACTACACCAACCGGTTTCACAAAGGCGCTGAACTCCGATATCCCATAATGTAGAAACCGACATTCGCCTTGGTCACTTCGAAAAGCAGCATTCAGTGTACCCACTAAAATTTGTTCTTACGATCTAGAGCATTCTGGTCGACTACTCTAACGCAGTGGAACTCAGCGATTTTATCTCCTATATCCCCCGGACGGCAATAAAAGCACAATTTTTTGCAAATTTCTCTGAATAAGGGGTGAACCGAGGATTTGACGATCGACGGATTGACCTAGACCTTGTTTATCGCTGGGGTGTCTGGCCAATCAAGTGTTGGACTTGAAGTTTTCTGGTGCAGCCCCATATAGGAAAATGTCTACCACTTAATTGAGGTAAATTTTTCTTTGACAAACAACCAAATGAAATAAGAAGCTTTGATTGTAGAACTTCGTCTAGCCTCAGAGATAAGAGTCCTCCACATAATGGTATAGACTCATTCACAACTCATAGTAACGAGGAATTTGAAACCATGGACGAAACTATGACGACGTACCTAGAGAAGGTGAAGACGGAGATCGGTCATTTTACTAGCTCCAGAATCGAACATGTTCGAAGGGAGGAAATCAAGTCACCGACCTCCTATCCCGAAGCCTACATCTAAGAGAGGGGCTATCAAAAAGACTCGATCGACCCTCAATCGAAGAACCACTAGCAATAGAGATACATCAGGAGGAGAAGAAAATCTGGATTAACTCATACATCTGGTACCTAAATACGGAGGAGAACAGTGAAGAAATCATCAATCGTAGCAGATTCAAATATAAATCTGTCCAATATTTTTTAATTGAAGGAAAAATCTTCAAAAATTTGACCACGACCTTATGCCTAAAATGCTTTGGGAGGATGAGGTTGAAGACATACTTCGAAAAGTTCAAGTCGAGGAATGCGAGTCATTTTGGAGGAAAAATGCTAGCTCACTTAATTCAACGATAAGGTTACTTCTGGCAAAGCTTACTCAAAGACGACGAAGAATATTCTCAAAGGTGCATACAATGTCAGAAGTACGGACCATTGCGCAATCAACCACGCTAAGATCTTCACCCGATCTTCAGTCCTTAGTCGTTTGCCCAATGGGGCATCGACATTCTGGGACATTTCCCCCGTCAAAAGAATAGCGAAAGTTTTTACTAGAGGTCGTCGACTATTTCCAAGTAGTAAAGTCAAAACCCTTGGCACACATAACGACAAAAGTAGTCCGAAAATTCATCTGAACTGACCTGATTTGCCGATACAAATTACCTTTCGTCGTAGTTACAAATAATGAGACCCAATTCTCCAACAAAGAAGTTCAAGACTTCTGTAAAAATCAGTGGATCAATCTTAAGTTTCTTCCATACATCACCCTCAAACTAACGAACAGGCAGAGGCTGCAAACGAAATCACCCTAAATTTGCTAAGGAAAATGGTGGAAAGGGCAAAGAGCAAATGGACAGACATGATCCCCTCGGTACTCTTGGAGATTTGAACTCCGTCCACATCCACCGGACATACCCCCTTTATGTTGTCCCATGAAATAGAAGCAATGTTACCGGTCGAATACAATAACCACAATTAGTGGTACTCTCCGCCACAGCTTTCAACGAGGAAGATCTAGGAGAGTGGCTTGAGGAGATCGATGAAGAAATCGGACTAGCCCTAGATCTGGCCAAGGAAAATAGAGCCAACACAGCCCTCTGCCAAGAAGAGGTTAAGAGGAGAACAACCAAATATTTCAACAAGCAAGTACGCAAAGAGATGTTTGGCCCAGGGGACTTGGTACTGAAGAAGGCCGACCGCCATAGAGAGTTTTTGCTTCAAATTCCGAATCACTCGAGACAGACCGCTAGATGTCCTCCTTGGCTTTGTCCAAAAGGAGAGTCTAGAAGTGTGAAGCCTGTCAGGCAAGGGCATGATAACGGTCGACTGATTGGAATGTCCCTTTTATCCATCGACCTCAAGTCCCTCTCGAAGGCATGAGACCAGAACATGTCAATCAGAATAGAAGGATAGTCTCCATTCAACATGCTGGCAAGAAACCACTCGATCTCCCTATCAATGAGAGCATAATTTCCAGACACCAGCTTCTTGATCGTGTGAAAACATCACTCGGGCGGAACCAACCCCTCCTGAACAGGAGGGGGAAAGTCGACATCAGGAAGAGGAGAATTTCCTTCTCTCAGAGGGGCATCGCTCTCCGTCTGATCAACGACCCCTTATCCCACCTCAGAATTGGTCTTGATGAAGATAAGGCGGGAGCCGCGACTCGCCGCCTCACTCCCGCAGAAGTATTAACAAGCCCGCCCCCACCCCTCGGTCGCCGTCAGAACTGCTCCAATTGATGGGCGCAACAATGGGCCTCCAGATTCAAGAAGGGTGGGCAAATGGAAAGAATCCCTCCCAGTACCTTCCGAAGAACCTGACATATTACATAAATGTCATGAAAATACATTTCACACACAAACAAACAAGAAGATAAGTAATACCAACCGTCATCATTCCCCTTGGCCGACCTGATTGAATCGAACCGACCCAGGCCTCTGTTAAGGGAGGATAGCCTCTCCCACGAGGCCTCTTCAAAGCCATCCTTTTCCTAGCAACTCTCTCTCGAGCGACCTCTCTGTCTTTGGTCAATCTCCACATATCCTCGAACACGGTATCGACACCATCCACATGAATCATTTGTTCTATCACATTGGGGTAGAGGTACTGAAACAAAGAGAGACGTTGGCCATCAATCAACGCTTTGTGGGCTCGAACGTTCCCGGACAGGGTCTTTACTTCTTCACCTCGCACTCAGTGGGAGAGGAAAGGATCCCCCATCCATCTGCATAGGAGGCGACCAATAACTTCGTCTTCCCGTCCTCGCCTTATTCTCTAGCTCCAGCAATTGAATCTTGGTGTCGGCGACAAACTGGATGTAACCTTCACGACCAATTCGAAAGGAGAAAAAATGATTAAAAAGTTTGATCGGCCACGGGATCTCCATCCTCCGACTGAAAAGTGCATAGGTCATGATAGCGGCAATCGAGTTTGGAATGATCTAAGCAGGGATGATGCCATAGCGGTTAAAGATTAAACACAACTATTGACAAAACGGTAGTCGAAGACTCATCTTAAAATGATCTTTGTAGAAAACAAGGTCAGCAGAGAAGTTAGTCGTAGCTCGTTCATGGTTGTCGGCCGATCGCAGGAGAAATGTGGGATCCAGAACACAATGATCCTGTGTCTTCTCTACGTCAGCCGCAGAAAGGACCGAAACTTTTGTAGCAGGAATTAAACCGAACAACTCCTGAGAGTATTTCCGGACCATGGAGTCTATAACTTTAGACAAGAAAGAAGAAGGAAAGAGGAGACGAAACCCAGAGAAAGAAAGAAACGACAGGCAACACTGGGGAAAAAGAGGAATGAGAAATGAAAAGAAACAGGAGCCCTCAATAATTGCGGCCACATAAGTATATATGCACACGAAAAAAATACTTGGGAAGTCGAAACTCCACCGATACGACAGATATCACGAAACTATACATCATCCAAATAAAGTAATCATTACCAGAAATAGAAAAATATTTTATTTT
Organism: Phalaenopsis equestris; assembly: GCF_001263595.1. Taxonomy (NCBI): domain Eukaryota; kingdom Viridiplantae; phylum Streptophyta; class Magnoliopsida; order Asparagales; family Orchidaceae; genus Phalaenopsis; species Phalaenopsis equestris. The sequence goes on from NW_018165557.1 coordinate 9,694, forward strand.
TTGTGATTTCATTTCTTATTTATTTATATACAAAAAGAGAGAGGAAGTCGCGCAGAACCCTCGGTTATAACTGAGTAAAGAAAATCGAACTAAGCGATTATTCGCGGCTTCGACCAAGATAAACCCTTGATGGCGAAGCCGTTCATACATAAACTAGTCGCCCAGCTTGAAAAGGTCATTCTGGCTGAGCAACGCCTCTCTAACGCCGACAACACCGAACACAAACGTATAACTTCCCTACTGTTGGCAAGCATCTCCTCCGAAAGAGCCGCAAGTTCTTCGCGCAGTCCAGCAACTTCCCTCTACACCTGGTCAGCCCTCTGAAGAACCTCAATGAATCTTCCATCACCGTCTCCTCGAGGATACCCCAGGAAACGGAGAAAACACTCCTCCATCTCGGAAAGGTGGAGAAATATGAATTCAGAAGACGCACGGTAACCTCCGGTCGCCTCTTTCTCCCTCGCGGCACAAGACAAAACTTGACGGTTAGCACCCAGGCCTGCAGCACCAGATCCTCGACACCCTACTCAGCACCTTTCTTCGATGCGCTCATTTCCGCCATATCTGCTCTCCCCGCAAAAACCTATCCCATTTTCATCCCCTCAATCACAACCTGTTCCACAACAGTCGCATCATCTTCAGGGCCAACGTCGATATCTGTCGATACAAAACCGACAGTCAGGACCTCAGTTTCTAAAAAGAGATATGCAAAAAGCTATTCAAACTACATACCAAGAATCTGCCCCAATTCAGATGTGGTATAAGAGAAAATGTCCTCACCGACTTTTTTTGGCCCTCCGCCCTTAGAAGAGAAATCGCTCCTAGTTAGTCGAAGCCATGTCTCAGCCACAATCGCCGCCTCCTCAGCACTCCTTTGGGGAACCACGACCCCGTAGCCAACTTGACGGGCAATCTTTCTCTCGCAACAAGAGCATTCACCCCTAACGAGTGTCCCGTAGGATGGTCGTCATGACGACCTCTTACCTGTCCTACAACCCTCTCCTGAGGAGGGCTCGCAATAAAACCGAAAGAACCACGTCGGGTCTCGCGATCACCTGCTCCGAGCTTGAACAAAACTCTTTTCCTAGTCACCCCTTCAACGAATACCTCACATGTTGGTTTGGGTTTCACGTTTAACTTAATGACAGATCCTCAGACATAGTATCGACACCATCCATATGAATCATTTGTTCGATCACGTTGGGGTCAAGATATTGAAACAAAGAGAGGCGCTGACCTTCAATTAACGCTCTATGGTCTTGAATGTTCCTGGGTAGGGTCTTCACTTTTTCACCTCATACTCAATGGGAGAAGTGTGGATCCCCCATCTGTCTGCACAAGAAAAGACCAAGAACTTCGTCTTCCAATCCTTCACCTTATTCTCTAGCTGCAGCAATTGAATCTTGGTGTCGGCGACAAACTGGATGTAACAATCATGACCAATCTAGAAGGAGAATAAATGATTAAAGAGTTCGATCGACCACGGAATCTTCATCCTCCGACAGAAGAGTACATAGGTCATGATAGCAGCGATCGAGTTTGGAATGATTTGAGCAGGGATGATGCCATAGCGGTTGAAGATTAAATGCAACTCTCGACAAAACAGTAGTCGAAGTCCCATCTTAAAATGATCCTTGTAGAAGACAAGGTCATGAGAGAAGTCATCTGTAGCCCGTTCATGGTTCTCGGCCGGTCGCAGGAGAAATGTGGGATCCATAACACAACAATCTTGAATCTCCTCTATGTCGGCCACAGAAAGAACCGAAACCACTGTAGCAGGAATCAAAACGAACGCCTCCTAAGAGTATTTCAGGACCATGGAATCTATAACGTTAAATATGAACGAAGAAGGAAAGGGTGACGAAACCAAAAGAAAAAAAGAAACGACAGTGCGACCTTAAGGAAGAAGAAGAATGAAGAAAGAAAAGAAACAGAAGCCCTCAACAATTGTGCGGCCACATAAGTATATATACACCCGAGAAAGGATACCTGAGAGGTCGAAACTCCACCGATACGACTGATACGACGGAACTACACGTCATCAAAAAAAATAATCATTACCATAAATAGAAAAATATCATGTTTTATTTTATTTCATTTCTTATTTATTCATTTACAAAAAGAGATAGGACGTTGTGTAGAACCCTCGCTTACAGCTGAGTAAAGAGAAATCGGACTAAGCCATTGTTCACGTCTTAGCCCGAGACAAATCCTCGATGGCGAAACCGTTCATATATATATACTAACCGCCCAGCCTGAAAAAGTCATTATAGTTGTCCCTAGGCTGAGCGACGCCTCTCTAATGCCGACAACTCCGAACACAAACGTGTAACTTCCCCACGGTTGGCAAAGCATCTCCTCCGGAAAAGCCACAAGTTCTTTGCGCAGTCCAACAACTTCCCTCTCCATCTGGTCAACCCTCTCAAAAACCTCAGTGAATCTTCCATCACCGTCTCCTCGAGCATACCCCAAGAAAAAGAGAAAAACACTCCTACATCTTAGCAAGGCGGCGAAATATGAAGTTAGAAAACGCACGGTGCCCTCCGGTCGCCTCTTCCTCCCCCGCGGCACAAGACAAAACTCGACAGCCAGTGCCATGGATTCCATCACCGTCTCCTCGAGCATACCCCAAGAAAAAGAGAAAAACACTCCTTCATCTCAGCAAGGCGGCGAAATATGAAGTTAGAAAACGCACGGTGCCCTCCGGTCGCCTCTTCCTCCCTCGTGGCACAAGACAAAACTTGACAGCCAGTGCCATGGACTTTAGCACCTAGATCCTCGACATCCTGCACAACACCTTGTGTCATCACCGGCTTTTTCTTGTCCTCGGCCTTCAGAAGAGAAACCGCTCCTAGTTAGTCGAAACCATGTCTCAGCCACAGTCGCCGCCTCCTCAGCACTCCTTTGGGGAACCACGACCCTCGTAGCCACCTGAACGAGCAATCTTTCTCTCGCAACAGGAACATTCACCCTTGACGAGTGTCCCGTAGGATGGTCGTCAGGATGACCTCTTACTTATCCTACAACCCTCTCCTGAGAAGGGCTCGCAAGAAAACCAGTAGGACCAGGTCGGGTCTCGAACTCGGCTACTCTGGGCTTGAACACAACTCTTTTCCTACTCCCCCCTTCAACTAATACCTCACCTGCTGGTTTGCGCTTCACATCTAACTTACGGGATCTGTGCTTGCATATTGCTCATAGCCTTGAGAAGGACACTCTTATCAGAAGAATGGGCTCCTTCGCCAGACATCGCGAAAAATAAGTAAAGAGATGGACACAAGACAAAGAATCTAGAAGAGACGGCGATGGTGCAAACCTCCCTTGTCCTAAATCCTATTTATAATGGCCCAGGCACGAAAGTCCATTATTGCGCAATAATATCATTTAATTATTTTATAAGTGTTTTAAATTATCTTATCCTCGTGTACTGAACAGGTTTCGAGGAGCAAGAAAATTGGGGAACTGAATAGATACACATAAAATGTGTTAGTATGAATCTCAAAGCAGATGGGCAGCTCAGAAAGATGCGGACGATCAAGCGTAGCCTTGGACAATGGTTTCCAGATGAGTATTGGCAAAAGAGGTACCCTATCCGAACAATCGACAGAAGATGCTAAGAGAAATTATCGTATGACAGTAATCAGCCTTTAGGACGATCGACCCAAATCACTCATTCGGGTTATATATCAACTGACAAAGGCTTGACAGACGATGGGCAACTCTCATCGATTGAATCGGCGCTCAGTTTTATTATATGCAAATAACTCTGTAATTACCAAAAAAATCCTCCTGAAAAGTTAATAATGAGAGGGCTAATATGTATTTTTGTAATATTGGGACCTAGGCCTATAAATAGGGATTCATATTATGAATAAGGGACACCTTTTGTCTGTCTACTACTGCTCTCTCTCCCTCTCTCTCTCTTAATCACTTCCTAATAGAACGTTTCATTCCTTGAGTATGTTTCCCGGACATTTTTGGATTCAACAATTATACAAAAAACTTAAATTTAGACCTAAACATAATGCATTATTAGATAAATAATCCAATAAAAAGTTTAAGGATCACAAGCTAAAACCTTCTTCTTTCTTAAAGAGAAAAATAAAAACATTAATATGAATATGAAATGACTTAACACCAAGAAAGAACGTTCCCAACCAGAATGAGCCAACGAAAATTAAAACTAGTGTGAAGCAATAATCATAAAATGGAAAATGAGGATTGCAACTCTAGGATAAAACGGTATAGATAAAGGAAAAAAGGTCAGAAATACGAAGGCATAATGCCCAGAATCTCAATTTCAGAATTAAACGGGATGCATTAAACCCAAAAATTTCAATTTCAAACTTGAACAGTATGCATGATTGGATAAATACTCCTTACAGCATGAAAAGGATCATATGTAAAAACATTATCTTTATTAAAGCAAAAAACACTAATTTTCAATGAACTAACAAAAAGAAAGAACATTCCCCACGAAGAATGCCAAGAGAAAACAACAAAAGTGAAGCAAACTTAAGAAAATTGAAAATCAGGATTAGAATAACAGGACAACAACAGAATAAACAGCGGGCAACAGATTAAGGAAGTAGGAAGATTCACTTCGCCGGGCGATGTTCCGAGCGATATCCTCTGATGGTACGTTAAAGAAGTGGAAGGGAGAGTCGATGTGATGGTTCTCCGGAAGCTTCCACTCCAACGAACGAGACGGCATTGGACTGCCCTCCTCTACTCGATCGAAAGCCCCGAAGAGCTCTGCGAGCGATTCAACCTCCGGCCGGCGATAGTCCAACAGACGATGGTAGAAGACGCACA
>NW_018165557.1:14537-16153 GCF_001263595.1 Phalaenopsis equestris
GATAGATAACACGGGAACGGCGGGGGAAACCAATCCCTGGCAGCGGGAGGTGTTTCTGGCGATCTTTGCGGAATGCTGCGCGCGGCTCTTGCGCGAAGGAGACGATCGAGACAAGTTATAGGTTAGCGCATCAGCATAGCAATAGCAATGCACTCCGAAACATTTTAAGTGAATCATGTTGACTGTAATATATGCTATTTAATTGGGGAAGAATTGGTAATGATTCAATAAATTTAAGATAGATTTATATACATACTAAGTAGTAGTATTCTTAATGATTATTTCTTTTTTATTCAAAGTAATAATTTTTAATTTTTTTATCATCATGATAATATTTTTTTTATAAGACTCATAAAATATTTCATCCTTTCGTGATGCAATATATTGTTCATTATATTTGGTTTGAAATGAATTATAAAATTTAGAAATGAGTTTACTCTTATTGACGTGCTCATTACAAATATTCACTAGAGAATTAAACAACAAAATAGAAAATGTTAGTTTAAAGATAATATTCCTTATCTTTTAAGAAATTTTATAAAATTTAGTTTATTCCATTTTTCTGTAGGTGTGATTGTTCTCACTGATGTTTCTTTCTCTTTTTTCTTCTCTTCTTTTTTATATCTCATCCTCTCTGTTTTTGCAGATTGGATGATTTAGTTTCTGAGCAAAAATATTATGCAACCCAAACATTGGGCTCAATTAGTTTTTCTGAATCTATATATTTGCTTATCTTATCCATTCATGTCTTAAATTCTAGAGGGTACTTTATTTGGTTTTGCTTTAATTTATTTATATTTTTGATGGAGTTATATGTTTTATTTCAAAACATGATAACTCAACCATTATAGAAAATTTGTTATTTACTTATTTATCTTTGGTCTCACAATCTTCTTGGTTTTTATGCTGCTTATTTTATTTAATTTGATTGCTTAGATATGATCCGTATTTTCTAGCTTGAGTTTCAATAATTTTTTTATGGGATGTTTTATAATAAAATCATGTTATTATTTTTCTTCTCTTCTTATTAATTCATTTTTCTTGTTCGGTTGGATTACTTCTTTTTTGAACAGTAATCATACTTGAAGTTATTTTTTTCTTGACTTGACTGCCTGCATGAGTTGATACTTTGGATTCATAGGTCAGATTCTTGACTGAGTTGGTCTTCTTATCTGGAAGATGTCTAGAAGCTTCACTTATGTGTGAGTTGCTTCTTTAGAGAATTCTCTTCTCCTTGGTTGGATTTCAAGATGTTCCTTTGGATTGTTTATTTTAGATCTTTGCCTAGTTGGATCTTTAGTGGTTGAAAATTTTGGTTTGGGAGCAGTTTCTGTTTAATTAGTTAGATTTGCTTTTTTCCATTGTCTATAGTTTGTTGTTTCAACTACTATTTGTTTTGTACTCCTTTAGTTTTAGGAGTTCTTTTTTCCCCCTTTTTGTTGAGTTGTAAATTTTTTCCTTGTGTTATGGTAAATTATTAACTTCGTACTTTTTCTTTTCAATAAAGCGGAGTGTGACCCTCATTTAAAAAATAAAATAAAAATGTATATACATTCTCTTTAATTCTTGTGTGTGCGCGTGTGTGTGTAAGATGAACTCTTAAAGATTGAGGTGTC
>NW_018165557.1:16253-28352 GCF_001263595.1 Phalaenopsis equestris
CACCCGACCTGATTGTAGTTCGGCTTAACAGTTGTCTGACTTAATGGTCGCATGGGGACATGGCCACCAAACTTGATGGACAACCCACATGATGGCCGCCAAGATATATGAATTTACTATTCATTGTTGTTTTATTGCTCTTCACCTCTCTCTCTCTCTCTCTCTCTCTCTTTCTCTCTCTCGCATCCTTTAGTGCTTCATTCCTTAGGCAGGTCATCCTTACATATTTGGATTCAACATCCTAAAAGGTGTGATGAGCTTGAAGTCATGTTGTCAACAAGAAGAAGACACAACAATCACAGAGAAAAGAGAATGACCAAAGAGAAGTAGCTAACATAGCTCTCTTACGAGATAACATGGAGGAACGTATGCATAGCGGAATGCGAAAGATGAGAGCTCAAATTATGAAGCAGGTGTGGGGTCAAATCATCAAAGTTCTGAGGGTCATCACAGCCCTGACAGGAAATCAGTTCTAACAAGAGCAAAACCAACTACAGGAGGTGTCACCGACACACAACAACAGGAGGGTGAACCACGGTCTTGAGGGGCCACTGACTCGCAGTACTAAGAAAGTGCAGGATCCACACAGGTGGAAATGCAGCATGTAGGGCATACTAAGGCACGATGTCAGCTAAAGAACACTTTCTCCCTCAAAAATCTATGGAGTGAAGCCCCCAAAAAAATTCAAACTACGAGCCTTGAATGCTTACAAGGGACGATTAGACCCAATGACTATATCACCACAATTGTGTTGGTAATGTGCCTACTTAAAATCTCAAACACGTTCAAGTGCCATCTATTTTTTCACCACTTTAAGGTTGTGAGCCTTGAAGTGGTTCCAAGCATTTTTGGTCGGGTGCATCAACAACTTTGCTAATTTCAAGAGATTGTTTTTTAGTGCAGTTCACCAACACTCAAAGACACATTAAGAGCATGCAATCCTTGTGGAAACTCAAGCAAGGTGAGAACGGGAGTCTACGCAGATTCATCGCATAATTCAATAGGGAAACGACGGAGGTGAAAGACCTTAAAGTCAACACAAGCATTAAGTTTCGAGAGGTTTTCCTAAGACCTTAACATTAAGGAACACCATGACTTGTCGAGTTGTTGGAAAAGGCCAACGAGCGCATGCTAGCAAAAGAAAGTATCCTCAAATGAAAATCAAAAGGGTTTCATGCCCAGAAGAGTGCTCTCCCCAGCAATGGGTCAAAACCAAGGGAAGATTACAGACCATCAACATCGTTTTGAAGGTGATAAGTCCTCTTGCGATGGCGAAAGTATCGAATGATACGACCAACAAGATGGTCAATCAAAGAATCAGGGCTCATGACAAGCCTGGTACTATGAGAGGCCGACATAGCATTTTAAAGAGTTGTACAAAGATTATGAGGGCGTGTGAGCTACCTCTTTAAGGGTGTCAATGGTAGAAATCATGATCGTCATCTAGAACAAAGAGTATTTCAAGGAACTTGCACTGATGAAAGCAAGAGGCTTTTTCTGAGATGCAAGGAAGTATTGTAAGTATTACTGTGATCATAGACACGACACAGAGGAATGTAGGCATTGCCTGAGTCTCTTTAAAGAGTTTACCAAAATGGGAAAACTACATAAATTCATGGCTTAGGGGCACTCAAGTCAGAGACATGAGAAGGAGTTAACGCTAGACACCCCACCAGAACCCATCCAGATGAATGTCGTCCATGTCACCAGGATAGTCCAAGCTATCCTCAAAGAGGAGCTTCTAGAAGATGACTAGAGCGAGAAAGTTGTGAAACCTTGTCTCCATGTAGAGGAGAGGAAGTTATCCCCTCATCAAGTTCACAGACGATGATCTTCCTTTTGGAGAAAACCGTACGATGAGGCTATAATCATCATGGGGATAATTAGTAATTTTTAATTTTAGAGTATCCTCATCAACACTGGCAGCTCTGTGAAAATTTTGTTTAAGTCAGTGTTCAATAAGCTTAATCATTAGGTTGGTCTGTTGATAGCAAAGGTCGACCCACTTTTTGATTTTTAAGGTGAAAGGAAGGAGACATTGAGCGTAATGCCATTGGTGATCACCTGAGGTGAAGGAGAGAAATACTTCACAAAGACAAAGGTTTTCCTGGTCGTGGATTCGCCCCGAACCTACAATGCTATTTTTGGTCACCTACTGCTAAACCGTTTCAAAGCTGAGGTGTCTACTTACCACGTAGCAGTAATGTTCCCGGGAGATGGTGAAATAATTATTATCAAAGGATATTTGGAGTTTTCCCGAGTCTGCTACCTCTGGGCAGTTGAGAGTGGAGAACAAGAGCCACTTGATTGCAGAACTGGAAGAAGGGTGGCATTGAAAATAGCCAGGCCACCTGGAAGAACCTAGTCGGTGAACAAAAACTCGACAAATCTTTTCTAATAAGTGCCAATGTTGATGCAGGGTGTCTGGAGCTTCTAATTCAAACGCTTCAGGACCACTACGACGTCTTTTTCTGGTCCTCAGTGGAGATTCCTGGGATATCTACTGATGTTGCCTATCACAGATTGAAAGTGAGATCCACGATCTGGCCGATCAAGCATAAGACAGAGAACTCAGTGATCACGCAGCTGGACCCATCAAGGAGGAGATGTTGAAGCTACAAGAGGTGGGGTACTTCTCACAGGTGCAATACCACCTGAATTTCGAAAAAAAGTCATGGTTAAAAGAGCCAATAGGAAGTGGAGGTGTGTGTCGACTTCATTAACTTAAATACCACCTACCCGAAGGATTGCTAAACATTGTCGAGGATTAATGCCCTGGTGAATGCAGTCGTATGATACTTAGTGACAAGCTTCATAGACGCTTTATTTGGTTATCACCAGATCAAGATGCACTCGATGGATACTAAAAAGATTGCCTTCATTACTGCTGAGGGAGTGTTCTGTTACGATGTAATGCCCTTTGGGCTTACGAACACTGGGACAATGTACTAGTATTTAATGAAAGTAATTTTTAAAAAATAGAAATGAAAGAGCATTAAAGTTTATGTCAAAGATATGCTTGTGAAATGTCGAATGACAAAACAACATATAAAGGACCAAAAAGAAATTTTCTAAACCTTAATTCAGAGCATCAATAGACATGTTCTTAAGCTACCATCTAACCTCCGAAGGTATAAAAGTGAATCCTGACAAAATCCAAGTGTTGATTAACATGCCGCTCACGTGGAGTACCAGAGAAGTTCAAAAATTAACAGACCAAATCTTAGATCTGAGTCGTTTCATTTTGAGATCAAACGACAAACGCGCGACATTTTTCAAAACTATTTGAACCAAAATTTTTCGGCAAATGAATGAATGCCACCAAGCTTTCCAGAACCTCAAGGATTCCTTAGCTTCACCATCACTCCTTCAAAGCCCAAGGCAAGTAGAGATGTGTCTCTATACTTGGGGGTGGGAGCTGAGGCCATCTGTTTTCTATTGGCTCAGGAGGAATTAAGAAGGCAATTCATGATCTACTACAACAGTCACGTTCTCTGAGGGGCGGAGTTCAGGTGCCCAATTATGGAAAAAATAGCCTTTGCTCTTATTGTGTCTGCTCACATGTTACGACCCTACTTCCAGACACATCCCATCTATGTGATTACAGATCATCCGTTGAAGTCGGTGTTCACCCATCTAGAACATTCCAGTTGGTTACTCAAGTGGGGGAGTAGAACTACAAGAGTTCAATATCAGTTATGTTCCATGGCGGCCATAAAAGCTTAGTTGGTCGCAGGCTTCCTGACATATTTCTTGGGGCAGGGGAACCAAGCTGAAGAAAGTTATGACAAACGACATGAGTGGGTGTTGTATATAGATGAAGCCTCAAATAGGATTGAAGCATAGCTTAGGCTTGCTCTGAGCAGCCTTGCGAGAGAACATGTGTAACATTCAATGAAGATAGAATTCAAGGTGATAAACAATCAGGTAGAATACGAAGTTCTGATTGCTATCCCGTGCCTAACTTATGAGATGGGCGTCCAGATCCTTGTTGCAAAATCAGACTTGCAACTTGTGGCAAACCAAATAAATAGGGAGTTTAAATCTAGAGGCGGTGATGAAGTACCTTAATAAAAGCCAAGGTGAAGATCTAGAAATTTGCTCAGTTTCAAATCAAACACATCGACAGAGAATAAATCCATGTGGCTGATTTACTAACCCTACAAATTATCTTGAGAAATGAAGAACCACATATACTTTGCTGGCCAGTCATAAAAGAGCCCAAGCTTATGATGGTGGAGGGTGACAAGTCAAAAATTGGATGGACCCATACGCCAAATATTTATAAATGGTAGATGCTTAGAGGAGGTCACAAGTCCTCAGAGATTTAAGTGCAAAACTACATAATATTTATTTATTGAGGGAACACTCTTCTAGAAATAAGCAATTCAATGTACCTAAGATGCATAAAAAGAAAGCGAGATGGAGGAAATCCTTTAGGATATCCACCAGGGGAATGTGGGAGCCATTTTGGAGGAAAGATGTTGGCGCATCGAGTACAACTGTAGGGATATTTTTAGTTGACATTATTGAAGGATGCCAAAGTATTCTCTAGGAATGCGAGCAATGCCAAAAATATGATCCACTACAGCATCAGCTGAATCACAAATTGCAACCGATCACCAGTTTGTGGCCCTTCACCATCTGGTTCAAGATATTTTGGGACCATTCCCACCTTCGAAAGGACAACATCGCTTTCTTCTAGTGACAATTGATTACTTTTCAAATTGGATTGAGGTCATAGCCTTGCCCATACCAAATAATAAGCCTCAAATTTCATTGGTTTATGACTCGTGTGCCAATGGGCAGGTCGAGGTGACTAATGAAATCATCCTTAGCTTGTAAAGAAAGAAGGTGAAGGGTGCAAAAGCGAGTTGGACATAGGCCCTCCCATCCTTTCTATGGGCTGTCCGCACAACCCTGTCACCTGCATCTAGAAAAACTCCAACTAGTACATTCAAGAAAAGGTCGTTTCTCCTAGAGACCTGGTGCTAAAGAAGATCGATCTTGTGGTACGAGGACAGGCAGTGGGCTGGACCAAATGTGGAGCAGGATCATCAACCGCTATAAGGTACCTATGGCATACAAGCTAAAGACTCATGCAGGCAATGAGGTCTCTCAAACTTGGAGTGAAGACGATATCGAGAGAAATTTTCCATAAATTTCAGTTCTATTCCAAATGAGCAACCTTGAATAAAAAAATACTTCCTTACTATGTCCACATAATGAGATTCTCTTATAGTATTCAAATGAAAATGTGTATTAAATTATTGAACGCTACCTTAATTGAAGATCCAAAACTTCCAGGTTAGAAAAAAGCTTAGAGAACTGAGGAAGACAAGGGAATCAATAATACGTCTAACACATGGCTTGAGAAATGAAGAACAGTGAACCGTGGTGCCAAGATTACCCGATCCAGCTTGAGACATGAAGAAGGCCAGCCATGACACCGAGATCACTTGGTTGAGCACCAAATGAAGAATGACAGACCATGGTGCCAAGATCACCAAATCCGGCTTGAGACATGAAGATAAACAGCCATTGCGACAAGGTCGCTATGCTAAGCACCAAATGGAGAATAGTAGACCGCGATGTAAAGATCTCCCGGTTAAGCCCGATACATGAAGATAGTCAGCCATGGAGCCAAGATAGCTCAGTCCAACCTGAGACATGAATAGCCAGTCGTGGTACCAAGAACGATGAACTGTGGGAGAAAGAACACCTGATCCAACCCAAGATAGACTGTGGTGCCATGATCACCTGGTCCAGCCTAAGACATGAAGACAGCCAGCCGTGGCACCAAGATCATTCGACTGAGCACTAAATGAAGAATAGTGGACCACAGTGTCAAGATTTCTTAGTCCAACTCAGACATGATAGCCAGCCGTTGTGCCAAGATTGTTCGGCTAAGCACCAAATGAAGAATGGTGGACTGTGGTGCTCAGATTGTCTTATCTAGCTCTAGAATTGAAGACAACCAACAATGGCACCAAGATTTTTAGGTTGAGCACCAAATGAAGAATGATGGGCTGTGATGCCAAGATCATCTGGTCCCGTCCGAGACATGAAGAAAGCCAGTCATGGCACGAAGATCACCCGACTAAGCACCAAATGAAGAACTGTAGGTTGTGGTGCTAAGATCACCTAGTCCAACCCAAGACATGAAGACATCCAACTGAGATGTCAAGATCGTCTGATGAGCACTAAATGAAGAACAACGGACCGTGTAGCTAAGATCGCCCGGTATAAGCCGAGACATGAAAACAACCAGTCGTGGTGCCTAATTGCCCAACTAAGCACCAAATGAAGAATAGAGGACCGCGGTGCCAAAATTGATCTGTCAAACTTGAGACATGAAGACAGCTAGCCATGGCACTGAGATCCCCTGACTGAGCATCTAATGAAGAATGGTGTACTGAAACACTAAGATAACCTGATCCATCCTGAGACCTGAAGACAAGAAAACCACGATGTCAATATTACCCGATCTAGCCCGAGACATGAAGATAGTCAGTCATGATACGAATATTGCTCTGTTATGCATCAAATGAAGAACGACAGACCGCGGGCCCCAAATTGCTCTATCTAGCCTAAGACATGAAGACAACTAGTCATGGCGCTATGATCGCTCGACTAAGCACCAAATGAAGAATGATGGACCATAGTGCCAAGATTGCTCAGTCAAGCCTAAGACATGAAGACAACCAACCGTGGTGCCAAGATCGTCTTGCTGATCACTGATCCTGATATTTTTATATGTACGGATTTATGAAGTTGACACCACTACTTAAAGATTTTAATTCCCGGCAATGGCGCAAAAAAACTTGATCCCAAGCAAAGTAATATATCAATTATGATTTCAAGTAGTAGAGATTCTACGCAAGTATACATATCGTTATCAAGTAATACATGACTTTCCGATTAAGCCCCGAATATCGATCCCACGGAGATTGAGTTTAATCACAACGGCTTTAAAGAGATGTTCTAGTCTAGAATAACAAACCCTAGCTTGGATGGTCGATAAAGTTTTGATTTTGATTATACCCTACAATTATCACTACAATACCACCTCTACTTCTAAACTAAAATACTATAGAAAATCAAAAAGTGGAGTTTAATAAATTAAAAGTACCCTTCCTCATACAATGAAATTAGTTATATGTATAAAAGTAAAATAGGTAGGGAGAGTGATCGTGACAAATAGAAGCAATTATATTCTTTACCCTTACTAAAGATGCTATAAAGAACATTGGTTAATCTAAAGTTTGAATAGTTTTAAAGATAGGCTAGGCAGGGAAGATACCAGCACTCACTCTAGAGTTTCCTCCTATCCCTCCACCTGGAGGCTAACATCTCACATCAAACCTAAAACAAAAGACCAAATTATGGGGCTTTAACTTGTCACTCTAAGGACCTCTAATTCTACAAACATTAAAGTATATCTCACTATTTATTTGCACTCAACCATATGGACTACATTCTCATCCATATAATCTCATGTGATTCTACCACATTTGATTGAGACAATACCATCACGGATATTACATGTTCTCACAATAGATTTTAACATTCAAGTTGATCAAGTTTACATGTAAATGAAGAAAAAAGTAAAATAATCACAATATATTCCCACTCTACTCAATTATATATCCTACACATGCATACTAATTCATTGTAAGGGGGAAGAGTAAGGAAAACTACTCACTACACATGGAGAAATAACATGTAATTTTCATTGAACAATACTTTGAAATCATACAAATAAAATACTAAATTCAAATCAAAATACAATGAAAATACTTATCTCTGATGGAAATTAAACTCTTCTTATATAACAAAAGCAATCTCCTTACAATCCTCTCCAAGAATAAAGTGAAAAGAAAAGAAGAAATTCTCACTCTCTCTCTTTCTCTCTCACCTTGTCGCCCCACTTGGAGCTCACGCCCAAGACTTCTTCTTTTCCAAGTCTTCTTCTCCTCTTCAAATTAGTTCAAGAGTCAAAGAGTCCTTTTTAAAAACATTTTCAAGCTTTATTTATAATTTCCCAATAAATTCTTAAGTGTCTCTTAAAAAATGTCCATATTCGTTGAATCTTCCAAATGGCGCCTCAAGTGCCTCTTCAAAACTCCTTATAAACACCCTCAAATCCTTCTAGAAATTATCTTTTATTATTTACAATGAATTCTCCAAGAGACTTATCTTTTATTATTTCCAATGAATTCTCCAAGAGACACATGAAGTACCGCTTCAAAAATCGTCCAAATCCGATGTATATTCTAGAAGATATGTTGAAAACTGTTTTTGGCGCTTAAGCGCCGATTTTGGGCTCTTAAGCACCCTCCTCTCTGTTTGATGGTGCCTAAGTGTCATTTTGGGCACTTAAGCACCGAGCAAGGGCACTTAAGTCCTTGGTTTCAGCTTGCATGGCTCTGGTGTGCCCCAGTTTGACTCAATTTGCTCCGGTTTGCTCCGTTTTGGTCCATTTTTGTTCATTTTGCTCCAATCACTCCAAATTCTTCAATTTGATGTACCTACAACCAAAAACACATGAAAACATACATTTAAAGTGCAATATCATTATAAAATTTAACATAAAAATATCACATTTTTAGGCATATTAAAAAAATCTTAATATTTTCAAACAGTTCGAGCATTTCGAACAAATCAAATAATTCAAATAATTCGAACAATCAAACAATTTAAACCATTTAGATAATTCAAACAATACAAATATTTTAAACAATTCAAATTTTTTTCGAACAAATCAAACTGAATATGAACAACACCTTTAACAAACAATTTCGAACACGAGCTTATTTCAAACACAATTAAATTCAAACGAACTAAACAAGAACACGAGCTTTGTTCATTTGTGTTCGGTTAGTTTACAACCCTATAGAAGCCTCCCAAGCACAAATCAAAAGCCGACAAAGTCCATAGTAACAAGATAACCTAGTCCAGCCTAACTTTAGAAATTACAATCTAAAGGCAAGACTGTAATACGAGGAGCACAGTTATAAGATAACATGTTGTGACACTAACTTGTGACTTACTAAAAAACCATTCATTTGCATATCTATAAACTCTTTCAAGTCAGGCAAATGCAACCGATGAAAACAAAGAAAATAAACAAGACAAAAAAGGAATAAGATGAGATAATAAATTATATTCATTTCTTTAAAAATATCTGCTAGTCTTTTTCTAAATACATAAATACCCATCAACCCATCTTGGTCGTATGGTGCCAATAGTTCTTTAAAACAACAAAAAAGAACAAACATATACAAAAATCTAAATAGTTGTAGGCCCAGCATCGCTATCGGTCCCTTCCCCTCTGTGCTTATTCGCTTTATTGTCAACAAAATTGATGAAGATGGAAGCAAAATTATCCATGTTGCCCCACCTCAAGTCAACCAGGTCAGCCTTCATGAAGAGATCAAACTGATGGCAAGACCCACCTGAATCTATTCCTAGAGCACCACCACGTGATCATCTCTTGGAATTATCTCAAACACCTTTGCTTCTAATTCATTATTCTTGGTAGTTAGAGAAGCGATGGTATTTTCATATACTTTGGCCATGGCCTCCCATGTCAAACTTCTTAATTTTATCTACGGTGCATTACTATCAGGCACCGACCTCTTCTTCGCAGAAAAGGTAGGCTAGATGCGAGCAATTGTAGCAGGGATAACTTAACATGCACGCCTCCCCTTTTAAGTGGAAGGGCATAGAGCGAATGCCTCAACGGATGTGGGATTACTTATGGTAATTGATCCACCTGAAAATTACCTATTTTTAATATAGATTTAATGTTCATTTTTGATCATATTGCACTTTAAAGGAAGATATTTTGAATATTTTTTGTTTTAGATATTGCACTTTAAAGGAAGATATTTTGCATATTTTTTGTTTTAGGTACAAGGAATCGATATTTAGAAAAAATTGAGCAAAATGACACAACTTGAACTTGCGCCATAACACCATTTATTGAGTGAGATGAGCGCTATAGTACCAGCCCTTGGAGTTATAGTGCCAGAAACGGTTTATCTAGAAGATTCAATGAATTTAGTCGAATTTTGAAGAGGTGCTTGAAGTGACCTTTGGTTATTTTCAAAGATCTTTTAAAAGGGGCCAATAGTTGAACGAAAAGAAGTTCTTAGAGTGTTTTGAGGATTTTTTGGTGTGTAGAAGGCTTTAGTAGGTGTGTGAGTTCATGTTATGAGTCTTTGATTGTGTATGAAGAGTTTGGAGATTGTTTGAAGGAAACTTCGGGAATTGCTTGGGGAGAAGACATAAGATAAGTACTTTGTATTTGTGTTTAAGTTTTTGTTATTAAGACTTGGATTTCAATACAAATCACGTGTTTTTGTTTTATCTCTATGAATTATGAGTAGTTTTTCTTTCTTTCTCTTTGCGTAATGGAATTAATCATGTGGGATGAGAATGATTTAAAGATTTCTTTTTAATTTAAAATTTTTGATAGTATTATCACTGGTTCTTAATTACTTTTATAAACTGGTCATTTGTGAAATTAAAATTTGTTACAAAACATAATCACCTAGGAGGGCTATGTTTTCACTCAACTAGTGAGTACCACACTTAACTTTAGAAAGATTCATCGCGATCACCAAAGGGGAAGTGCAAATAGATAGGGAGATAAGTTTTGATGAGCGTAGAATTAATGTTTCTAGGGTGACAGGCTAGATTTTTTTCGTCAATTCAATCTTGAGTTTGGATCTAAGGGTCTCTGTAGGTCCTATAGAGAGGACACAGTGGGTAATCTGAAAGTGAGATAATAGAATCTTCGTAGTACTACTAAACAATCTATAACAAACTTAAGGTTAACCAATATTCTTTGCTGGCACCAAAAGGGGGTGAAGAATATGTATTCTTCTATTTGTCACAATACATCATATTATATTTTTAAACCATTCAATTTCTACAATGACTAAGGTCTCTTTGCAAGGAGAAAGCTATTTTCTTAATACTCAAACTCTCTAAACTTTATTATTCTTCTAAAATTTGTTCTTACTTTATGCTTTAATTCAGATTGCATATAAATTTAGTGTTAATCCTGTAAAAATATTTCAACACCATTCTCATGTCATTTTTATCTGTAATTTAGATAGAAGTTTTTTTAAGTCATTATTAAAAAGTTACAGCTTTCTCCGTGGGTTCAATTCTAGGGTTTTTAAAGAAAGTCCTATATTACTTGAAACGATATATATACTTGCGTAGTACCCCTAGTGTGAAGGCTTATTATTTCTTTTCTAAATCATTTTATTTATTCACACTAACCGCTAAATATAATTTGGGCCAAATTTTTTACAATCTTTTTGGAGTATAAAATATCTGCGAAATTGCGGGTCGGTTCAAGTTTTTGACACCATTGCTGGAGATAGTGATGAAACTTTTTGACTTGGAATTTTATTTGAGTTGTTGATTTATTTTAGGAGAATTAAAAATTTATTTTAGCACCTTTTTCATTTTTTGAAAATCATAAAACATAAAAAACATTAAAAAAATTTAAAAATGAAATTTAAAAATCTTTTAAAAGTATTTTTATTTTTTGAAAAATTTCAGTTTTTGTATGCAAAGTTTTGGATCTGAAGATTTAGTGCCTTACGATTCTGAATTAGAGCGAATAATAAGAAAAATTAGAAGACAAAGAGGACTTCACAATTTACAAAAAATGACAAACACATTACAAAATAAGATTGATAATCAAAATGTTGCAAATGAACACCATAATTTAAAAAACCCTTAAGGGGCTACGCAAACCCTACAACAGATGTAATTCATTTAAGTAAACAAATGACACGCCTAAAAAATGCTTGATTTTTCATATACATTTTATGCTTAATTTTAATAATATCGCTCTTTAAAGGAAGATATTTTGCATATTTTTGGTTTCAGGTACAAGAAATGGACTTTTAGAGAAAAGAAACAAAAACGGTGCAATTTGGAGCAAAAACGAGCAAGAAATGAATTTTGCCCTGACACCTTTCGATAAGTCTTTCGATGTTTAATCTCTTTTACACTTCTTGCATATTTTTGAATGAGATTACACTTTAAAGGAAGGTTGTTTTCATGCTTATT
>NW_018165557.1:31136-37950 GCF_001263595.1 Phalaenopsis equestris
GAAGTGAGAGCCGGTATCCTCCCAGCCTAGCCACGGATTCAGTAAACAAGCATAAGATTAGTCAATATTCTTTATGCCTGGACCAAAGGGTAAAGAATAAGATTGCTCCTATTTGGCACATACAATATTTAATGCATCTCATTCCTTTACGTTATCTGATTCATTGCATAAGAATACTAGTTTTTATTATTTTAAAATTATCCAATCCAATTCCTCTAGAAAGGTGTCTCTTTAGAATTAATATTTGAATTTAGTTATAGTTACTATCTTTATATTTAACACTTACATTTAGGAGTAGTTGCTAGATAAAACATCATTTTAATTAACATTCCAAACTGAGGACTAATTGTAGTAGACTAAAATTTGACTAAGGACCTCTTACCTCGCTTCCCTGTGGGATCGATAAACGGGACTCCACTAGAGCCCTGTATTACTTGAGCGATATGTATACTTGTATTTGAAATTGTGACTTTACAAAATCATTATAAATATATAAATCTGGGTTCATAAATTCTTGCTTATTAAAAGTTATATCAAGTTTTTGGCGTCATTGTCGGGGGTTTAAATCTTCTAGTAGTGGTGTCAAATTCTTGTATTTTTAAGCATATATAAAGTCGTTGTCAACAAACCCCTGATGTAGCGGCTAACTCATTTGAACTTAAACCTGTAATTATACAAATGATACAAAACAATCAGTTTGAGGGAACACCATATGAGGATCCAAATTTACATTTCACATGTTTTTAGAATTGTGTGCTATGATTAAATATGATGGCATATCAAACGACACTATTAGACTTAGACTTTTTTTTTTCTTTAGGTATTTTCCACCTCAAAAAACTACTAAAAATGATATTAATTCTTTTACTCAATATGAAGGAGAGTCAATATATGAAGCTTGGGAAAGATTTAAGGATCTCCTTAGAAAGTGTCCACATTATGCTTTACCAGACTGATTAATCATTAAATCTTTTTAGTAGGATCCCTTAGATCTATCATAAACGCTGCTGTTGGAGGTTCATTAATGTCGAAACTGTTTAATGAAGCTTATGCATTAATTTAAGAGATGGCTACAAATAATTTTCAATGGCCCTACCAGTATTCATGATAATGAAGCTATTTCGATGACTGCATCTCAAGTTGTAGCATTATCTAGTAAAATAGACCAAATTAGAATGAATTTTTCTCAAACACCCCATGTGATTGAAGAAAATTCATTAGAACAGATGATCAATTCTTAAACCACATTAGAAACTTTAAATGCAATTAATAATTGACCCAATAATCCATATTCTATCTATTACAACTCAGGTTAGAAAAACCATCACAATTTTAACTAGAATAAAAATTCTAGTGGTGGAAGTCAATAATGGGGGAACAATCAAGTAAACTCATTGGGAAACTTGAACAACCAAGGTAGTTCTAACTATAGACCTACTTATCCTCCTAATTTAGTAGTAACCAACAAATTAAGGAGAAAAAGTTGTATATAGAAGAAGTGGTGTTACATATGGGAAATCAATTACAAAGCCAAAGTGCTGCTATTCAAAGCATTGAGAATCAACTAGGACAAATTGCTAACGCACTTAGCAATAAGTCTCAGGGAACATTTCTTAGTAATGTTGAAATCAATCATAAATACAAAAATAAAGAACAAGAGCAAGTTAAAGCTGTCTAAATTAGAAGTGGAAGGGAATTAAATGTTGGAGTTCAAAAAGACATTGAAGTTGAGAGAGAAAATAAAGAAACCAAAAAACCTGAAGAAACTTTCCTAAGGAAGTAGAAAAATGTGTCTCTCCAACTAAGATTAATTTAGAAAGACCACCACATCTTTTTCCTCAAAGTCTTAGGCATCAAAAGTTGGATCAACAAATTTCAAAATTTTATGAGATATTTAAAAAGCTTACAATTAATCTTCTTTTTGCAGAAGATTTGGAATAGATACCAAGTTATGTCAAATTTTTTAAAAAAATTTTAAACAATAAAAGAAAGTTTGAAGATTGTGAAACTGTTGCATTGTCGGTCGCCATGCGACTGAGTGAGGTTTAATTTAGCATAATACAGTGTTTAGAAATTAGATATTTTAATTTGAACCATTGATTCCTACAGTTTGAATAGTCAAGTTAACCACGAGTAATGTACCACCCTAAAAGGTAATACACTATTTAATAATAGACTCAATTAAATAAACTATAGAAATAAATGACTTTTGTTTGATCTGTAAGTTTGCATGATGTCCGACAGATTCCCCTATTCGATATGAGAGTCAAATAAGGTTTATTTTAAGTCTGAGTTCTTTTAAGTTCGCAATAAGGGCAAACCCCTATAGCTAATTACATCTTAAGCGAATGGATCACTTAAGAAAACTCTCGATAAAAATCAGGAATCTTTTGCTTTCATGAGTTCAAAAGGAAGGGTTTTCAACAAACATGATTGTGGAGTTTTCAATAGGGATTGGTTCAAAAGTGAAAGATTTTGTTTTAAAAATCCCAAACGAAGAGAAGTAGGGGAGATTAAAAATCCAGGGTAGGTTTTTGGTAATCCCCCAAATTATCATAATATTTGTCTCAATTTAGGATGATATTAATCTAAGTTAACTCTTGCCAGTTTTATTAATTAGGGCTTAGATTTGTGTAACGATGATTTACACAAAAAGCCTAGAAACATAGGAGGTTTTAAATCGAGTGACTACCTCAGAATCCTAAAACAAGTTAGGACATGCTAATAAACTCTTTGATCATAATAAACTCTTTTTGACGATTGAAACATAAGGGATTAAATGGTAGAAACCAAGGCCTAACTTTTCTACAATAAGGGTATAATTGTAATTTCCCCCCAATTATTATAATTCAGGAGTTAATTAAATTAAATGATTCAAAGGTGAGGGGTTAGATCTTAGAAGATGATAATTCACTAATTTAAAACCCCTAGCTAATGTTTGAGTGATATGATCATTGATAAGGATTAAAAATACCATATATTTAACATCCAAAAAGTTCTAAATTTATCCACACAAGTCTTATGGGCTTAGTAGTGAACTAGGCTTAATTTGGATTTGTTTAATGAGGTTTAGAAAATATAACTAATCATGAACATTTTGCAAACACTATAAGCCCAGCCTTAATTGTAGGCATAAAATTCTTAATCACCTAATCTTGCCCTCAAGAGCACTCATTTATATAACTTTTAAATGAAACACTAAATGACTAATTAAATACCCCTATCATGTGATGTTTAAAATATCATATTCACTGAGCATAGAATATTTTGATCAATCAAACCATAGGTTTAACTTTGGATGATTATCTGAACAATTTAATAAGTTCAAATGAACTCGAGATATTTCAAAAGATTCTAAAGGTTGTTTAGGGCCATGCTTTGAACATCATTATGATCTTTTAGATATTTTTAAGTTATACTTTGCTCAAGAAAATTATCCATTAAAACTTCTAGGGAACCATTAGGTTGCAACACAGAACTTGTTAGGGGTAGTTTAAACCTTCTTCCTTGTTTTTTTTCTTTCTTGCAATTTCATTTAGATTTCTACAAAATCACATACCTTCTACAAAATTACATACATGTTGCAAAAGCTAATCTTTCAACGGGAGCAACGAGAAGAGGACATATATGCTTTTACAGTTTTATTTAATTCCTATCATTTTTACTTACTAAAATTTACTCTTGTTTTAAAATTTATGCTTGCTTGGTTGTAAACCTTACTTTACCTGTAAAACAAAAACAACCTTTTCAAAACCAATCAACACTTTTTCAAAACCAAAACAAAAACAACAATTTCATAACACGTCCTTTTGAATTTACGGGAGTCCCTCTGATGAGGTAACCCATGTTTGCTAAAAAAATCTAACGAGATCTCCCCAGTTTAAATGAGCCTAACAACTCGTTTAAGCTAAGTAAATTCAAAAGAAAATAGTGGTACATGAACAAGGGAACCGTGGGATTCTAACCGGTGTCATTCTAATCAACTTTAGCCCCCCTGATTTAACTTAAACGTGTCATTTAAACCTTTAAACCTTAGACTTTAGGACTATTACATCGATGAGGAGCTCAGAGCCAACACTGTGGGCAGCATAACAATGATGTACAAAAACACAACTTTGAGAGAACAAATGAATCTACAGCAGCACGAGGATCTACTACAACAAATCTTTTCTTTATAAGTAAACAACAAAATAAATAGGACTTCGAGGTTGTCCGCCTAGTGCGACATAAATCCTCAACTCATCTTTAGGCCTTTGCACAATCGTGTTGTACAATTTAAGCCCTAACTCGTTTTAGGATTCCGAAGTTGTCGTTCTTCACGACATAAATCCTCATATCTTCCAGTTGTGTCATGCAAATGTAAGCCCTATTAAATAATAGTTAGCATGATGAAACATTTAATATCTTCTCACTGAAATTGAAGCCAAACTATATGATAGCTTGGGAAGTCACCGAGGTTCTCCTCAGAATCTATATTATCCCCTAGTGCTTTCTCCTTTGAATTCCAAAATAAAATGTTCCAAATTTCAATTTTTCCCATTTGATATTTTTTGTTCTGATCTTTGAAAAGTCATACCTTTTGAAATTCTTGAAGGCATGATTTTATGATCTAAATCGAGAGTTTTATAAAGTGACTGAAATGATAAGTGAATTCGGTAATTTAAGATGTAATTAACTACAGAGGCTTGCCCTTATAAGAAAATTTATGAACCTAACTGAATATAAACTCTATTTAATCTCTATATTAGATAGGGGAATTTGTCGGCATATAAAAAAATAGTTCGCTGACCAAACATATGTCATAAACTCTTTAGTTTATTTAATCGAGCTTTCACTAGTAAGTAGTGTATTTGTCTTTCAAGATAGGTATATTGCTTGCGGTGTTATGCTCGATCGTTTAAACTATTGTCTATATGGGATCAGTTCGGTCTCGTATTTTCAAAAATTTAAATATTATTTTTAAAAATTAAAACACTATTTTTCTAAAATTCAAATTTATATTTATATTATATTAAATTTAAAGACACGCGCAACACTTTTCCCCGCCGACATTTACTTAATGAACAAGTCGAACACGAGCTTCTTTGATAGCCTTACCTGAGTAGCTTGTCCTTTGTATTGTCACCACGTGCCCCTGCTCCTGGAGCGACAATTGAGCCAAGATTAGGCATAGTCCCTCCTTTCGAACTCCTAACCATAGACAATGAGTCAGATGAGTCCTCAACCTCTTCCACTTGCCGCTTGTTCATTATTGGCTCCCTAGGTTGGATTAACCTTTCAGGACCGGTCACTTCAGCCATCCTCTTTGTCCTAACTAATTTCCTCTCCTCACCTGATCTCTTCCCAGCAGCTGGCCTTCTCCGGCTCTCTTCTCACGGACTAAATGAGAACTCTCAGGTTTGTTCTTTTTCACATCTCCAGTAGGTTGAATTCTTGAAGTTGAAAGCCCAAAAGCCAGCATCATGACTTTTTCGCTAACTTGCTTCTTAGCACCTGACATTTTTATTTACCAATATAGATGATTGAAAGACAAAAATTCTAGGAAATGAAGAAAAAAAATATTGATCTCGTCCTATTTATTAGGAGGAACGACACAAGAATTAAGGGGTACAATTATTGTCAGTACTTATGTAATTAATTATGACATTTAATTTTTTTATTCTTATGACAGTTGTCACTTTCAAATAAGAGAATCAAGAAACTAATTATGTACATTAGAAATATGACAACATGAATCTTGAGGAGATCTCAAGAATCCCTAGAAGAAGATCAATAAAAGTACAAACATCCATCAATACACCAGTTAGACTTCATTCCATTCCAGACCGATCGCGCCAAAGCCTGACCAAGCAAAATAATGATGTGCGTCGCATTGAAGATAGCAGGCCGAAGGAGACACCATTATGATGAGCCAACTGTAAGTCATTCGGTCGACCTATCAATTCCCAACCGATTCAACGAACACCAAGTAATCATACCAGACGGTTATGAACAAGAAAGGACACCAAGTGTAGTTACAAACATGAGGAGACACCAATAAGGGTTACATGGTCAAATTATGCCTATGTAAGTTATAAATATGTAAATGCGTAAATAATCCATAAGCAATAATAACATCTCTATCAAAAGCGGACAATTATGTAATTTTGCAGACCTTTCCTATCACATATAAATGGGGTGGACAGTTTCACGAGAGAGCGGGTCTCTCTGGAAATAAAAATGTTTTCTCCTGTTTTATTCCACTCACTCAGATAACGCTTAATTCCTTAGGTGTGATTTTTACGCTTAATCCTTAGGTGTGATTCTTATGACAATCTCGGATTCAACACATTTACACATCTAGCACCTAAATTTTAATTTTTACCAATATGACACCTTGACTATACATGTAAACGGATATTTCTCCTGTTTAAAATTAAAATAAGCATACTGTTGATGTAATATGAAGTTTTGGGTGGAAAAAATGCCGCATTAAAATATACGTGCTAGATATGTAAAATATATAAGAATCGGGTGGTACATGTGTAAGTGCCCCAATTAATGATATGGAATTAGGGCGCTAAGTTAACGAGCTGAACACAAACAACACAAACAAATATTTTTTCGTTCTTATTCGGCTCATTTTGGCTCGAAATACTACTAATCCATTATATATATCCTTGATGAGTAGTATTTCTAAAAAAAATAATTGACTACAAGGCTACAAAGATTTATAATCAATTAAAAGTATTGATGAAGAAAATAGAATAAAAATTATTAATTTAGATTCAAATGATGTTTTAAATCTTGTCTCAATCCTTAACATCTTATGGCT